>NC_052130.1:4829712-4881501 GCF_012273895.1 Zerene cesonia | reverse complement strand
ATAAGCACAAAAAATTTCATCAAAATCGGTCAAGCCGTTTCGGAGGAGTATGGCAACGAAAACTGCGACACGAGAATTGTATATATTAGAATATTGCATATTATAATGTTAAAACTAGTCGTGCCCCGATTGAACTTACCCGATGGTATCTTTCTCGAAGCACGCTCTCTGGTACTATACCGTTCTTTCGAACGGACTCTGGTATCGCTTTTAACACAGTTTCCACTAGTTTATCTCCTTCCCCTAATAAATAAAATATTTAAATTATTAATTTATAAGCGTTACACAAAGGAATTTTGCGCTTTTCTATGTATTTCGTGTTTTACTTATATTTTTTTAACTTATAAGAAAAACATTACATGAATAGTCGGTTTCTATTTTTGGATTTAGATCTACTTTTTCTTTTTTTTTAGGGCGGGCAATTGAGATGATGGTTCGCCTGATGGTAAGGGTATAGGTAATCCCCACCAATTATAAACAATAGCAGAGGTAGGATATCAAATGCGCTGCCTGCTTAAGCTACTAAGTTAAAAAAAAAAACGCTTGGAATCTGTCGGTGATTAATTAATTATTTATTAACTATACTCACATAAAAAAGCAAAAAAATTATCTGTATTAAGCTTCACATATAACTCGGACTTTTCTGATGCTTTACAATGTTGAAATTTATATTAATATATTAATTTACATTTAATTAATTAGCTGCCACTTCAAACTAAATAAATATATGCTCTTTTTAGAAGATCGGTTGAAAGTTGCAGTCGTACCTATATGCCTTCAGCTAATCTCTCTTACCAGATGCCTTTTCAATAGCCTTTAATTCTTTGTCTACTCGGACTCTATCTTCCCCCTTTTTAGTAGCACGGAGGAGGGAAGCACCAGCCACCCACAGCTCTTGTGATCTTTTAGTTTCTCGCTCAGCTTTTAAATGAGCTAAAAGCGTATATATTATGCGTTTAAAACTTAATTTAAGTTCTTGTGTTAACTTTTTTCATATTTATTATTTTTATTTTTAGTATGATTAATTATAAATGTTATTTATTGTTGTATTTATGTGTAAACAGAAGGTATAATGTTATATGCGTGTGTTAAGTGCATTATGGTGTGTGTGTATGTTTTTACTTATTGATTTAACGTTTATTTTAATGTGTTATTAACGATTGATGCAATAATAGCACATGGTGTAATTTTAATTCTGTTCGATTGCTGTATGTGGCAAGCAAGTTTTTTTGTAATCTTTAAATGCATTTTCTTTCTTTTCAAAATTGATGTAGTGTTTTCTGCGAGTACAATATTCTATCTAATTTTCTAATTCTTGTACGTACAGAAGCTTCTCTTCAGGTGGCATTACAAATATTTGCCTTGTTTGCCCATTTGAAAATCCTTTTTTATTTGTATCACCGTCGGCAATTGAGCTTGTGGGTCACCTGACGGTAAGCGCTACCCATGCCATGAACATATTCGAAGGCCAAGAATCTATTATATACTTAATGTATATTTGGTTCTACGAGTTATTGAAGACAGTTACCATTAAGTTTATCCTCAACGACTTTCAGTTTTGCAGCCATGTCAGCTAATTGTCTTTTAAATATATTTTTTTCGAATGCCACTTTCTCAGCAACCATTTTATTAAGTTTCACTGTTGCCTAAAACAAATTTCTCTTTAATTGTACTAGTATAATGTTACATAGATAATCTCGACCTTTTAAATTTATGTATATTTAGTAGATTAAATTTTGCATATTTGTTATAGTACACCGTAATTTACCCATGGATCAATATCTTGACCTAAGTTAGGGGCACTCTAGTAATAATGGATGACGGGGTAAATCCATTACTATAAAATCTGTATAAAATATTCCCATTATTTTCATTATATCATGAAGGTATTGTACCTTCATGATATAATGAAAAGATGCTCTAAATGAAACCAGCGGGCGCAGTTAGTTATTATATATTTATGTTTTACCTCTTTTTCTTTTTGTATCAACTTCTGCTTCAACACTTCTTGATGTCTGTCGCATTGTTTTTTTAATGAATCCTTCAATATCTTATCATTGTTCTTTACTTGTGCTTCACACTGTTAAAAAAACACGCTAGAAATGTAGTACTATCATCGTTTTTGGGCTATTGGTTGAAAATATATGCTTAAATATTTAATACTAGCTGTTCGTCCCGGCTGCGCCTTTGCTATATATAGCCTAGTAAATATAGCCTGTCACTGAATGAAGTTGCAGCTTGCTAACGGTAAAAAAAATTAAATCGGTGAAGCAATTTTCGCATGAAAACGTTACAAACATACAAAAGTTTCCTATTATGATATACTAGCGGTCCGCCCCGGCTTCGCCCGTGGTACATATGATTATAGCTTCCTTAATAAATGGGCTATCTAAGACTGAAAGAATTTTTCAAATAGGATCAGTAGTTCCAGAGATTAGTGCGTTCAAACAAACAAACTTTTCAGCTCTACAACATTAGTATAGATTTGTAGAAATAAGAGATCCCTATAGATAGTTAGACCTTTGGACAATGTATTGATGTAGAACTTACATAATACAACTGACTAATTAAACAAATTTGAAACGGTGGTTATTGAATTTCTATATAACTTCCCCAAAACTGCTCTTAAGCGTTAATTTCAGATATTATTGACAAGGTAGACGAATTGTAAAATTAAAAACGATGAAGGAAAACATCGTGAGGAAACCGGCATGTCCAAGAATCAAAAGTTCGACGACATGTCGTCTGCTAACCCGCACTTGGCCAGCGTGGTGGATTATGGCCTGAACCCTCATAGGAGGCCTGTGTCTCAGCAGTGGGAACATGTATGGGCTGATGATGGTGAAACCAATTGTTGTTTATTGAAGATGAATATACCCTCTGCCTGAACTCTTTGTCCATTGCCGTCCTCTTTTCTCTTAGCACAGCTTGTAGCTGTGCGTCTCGCGCTTTGTTCGGTGGAAGATCTGTGTCATGTACAATAAATTTAGTTAATTAGCTTTTGGCCGCGGCTTCGCACACGTTAAATTCGAAGTTAATCCCCTTCCCTCTTTTTTCAATGTTATTACACATATAAATCTTCCTCTTGAATCGCTCAATTTAGTAAACAAAAAAATGTGAGCCGTCACGGGACGCCTGGCAGATGTGAAACATCGACATTATTTTATAAAATTAATATGCAAAGAACAGACTGTGATAGGAACTAAATATGTCATGATGATAAACTAAAATATTTCACCGTACACACTACTGCATATAGACTGTACATATTATAAATTATTATTTAGCGTGGCGACGCGTCGCCACGGCATGCGTCGCCACGCCAGAAATCTGTTTTACGTGCGGCTGTAGATGTTTCGCATCAAAAAACCCATCCAAATTTGCTGCGTAATTTTAAAGATCTAAGCATACAGATAGACAGATACAGATGGAAAGCGACTTTGTTTTATAGTATGTAGTGAAGAAACTACTTCTTATTTAACGCGTGCGAAGCCACGGGCAAAAGCTAGTTTTTAACAAAGAGTGATATAATGATATAATGCCGCCCGCTCCTTGGTACAGTGGTTAACGCATGAGCGTAGAACCGAGGGGTCCTGGGTTCAATTCTGGTGGGGACGCACAAAAAAAAGTATCGGTCTGGCAGGACACAGAAGGCTAATCACCTACTTGTCCGTAAAGAAAATCGATCAGTGTAACCGTTGTATATCATCTGCCAACCAACCAAACCACTAGGGGACACGGGACTTCACTTTTAATGATATAATGCAATCACTTACTATCCATTGCTCTGTTCACCCGCTCTGTCATGCCCACCACCGAGTTATTGAGTTCTTCCTTCAATTTTTGTGACTGAAATAAATAGAAAAAAATAACTATAATCCTCGAGCGATAAACCAACTTTGATGTAGAAAATTGTATACTTATTATGCGTATTAAAGAAAAGTATTGAATGTGCGAGTTGAGCACGACACGGCACGAATAAGGCCATCTCGTATCGAAGAGGGTACCACACTACCAGAGAAGTTCGGAGTGAATAGAAGCATCCGACTGTGTTCCGTTGTGTCAGGCTGTGGCACTACCTCTGAGAATGTTTATTGGCGGTGGTGATCACTTACCATCAGGCGAAGCACCAGCTCAGTTGCCAGCTATAACTTAAGTATTTACCATATTATGTACATCTTTACATATAAACATACCTAGTTCATCTGTGCATGTGTTATTCACTGATTCCATAAACGGTTGGTCTTGGTTGTAATGAAAGTTTACGTATGTGTGTTTAGGTAAAAACAATGGCTTTCTATCGTGATCGTATGTAACAAAAAATTCCCACTTGCTACGATCATTTTGCAATGACGTCACATTATTTAAATATGTGAACTTACATATCTGTAGGTGTGATAGAGCAATAGGTCTGGATCTCCCACTAATTGCAGTTTATCTTGGACGTACTTTATCTCCGGGAACATTGTTTGGTTCTCGTCTGTATATTTGTCCACCGCAGCCTCAACCTACGAATGACAAATTAAATAATCAAATTAATTTCCCAATTTTGATTGGTACTAAACTTTTGTCCGTAATAAAATTAACAGTTTACAATTGATAGAAAGAATGTTAACTTTAAATTGCATTGCGGTTTTTTTTGAACAAGAAATTCTAAAATATGTCAATTGAAAAGGATGGAAAAGAAAAGAATTATTGAAATTATCACTAGGTATCGTTATGTAGTTTTTTCGAGATAACATTATGAAACGTTTTATACACATACATGGCTCTTTCGCAACATAAACATTCATTGTAAAAACATGTTTAAAATTTCTACAATAGTTTGTTTTGCGGAACACTATTTCTTGCAAGTATAACGTCATTTAGGACAAGACAAATAGCAAGAAGACAAGAAGGTACCCTCTGCCAATGCTGATCCATAGCTATTGACTTATCGTTCTCCCACTCATATTTGATGCGAGATATCTTCAACTTCTTCTGGTAGTCGTTTATAAGCCCCCGAATGTTGCACATTGCTTCCTTCGGTGCTTTTACTCCACATTCGAAATAATGGTTGAGATTATCTGTAATACATTTTCTTTAAATTTTGTTCATCCTACTTAGGATTTACCTTTAGAATTTGTCACACGCCTCCTACGCCTACGCCTCCGTATAAAAAAAAGGACAAATACTCAAATTGCATTTTTTTTAATTACGAGTATTAACGGTGGTGAACATTAAATTGTGTATTTTGACGGATTAAAAGCGTCTTTGGCCCAAATTGTTAAATACATAAATGTTTGCGTTTACCTTTCCAATCGATTCTAAAATGTCAATTCGAAAAAAAAAATCGCTGTTGTGTATCCGTAACACATTGAACAATATTACGCATTTTCGTTTTTTTTTTTCTTTCAAAATATATATAATACTTATGATCAATGTTTAATGGTCCCTTTTTGTATAGTGGAAAACTCTTGCATATTGTAGTAGATAGTAAAATGTCTACTAGTGGGTATTGTCGACTTGTGAGTATTGTCCACTTCCTACAGCAGCCCCTAAAGGCTATGGACCTACCGATAAAACATAAACAACCCCCTCACCTAGATCAGCAAGCGCAATATTGACGTTGTTAATTGACGTATTGACCAGATCTATCCTCTCCGCCATTTGATCGTGCAGCTTCTTAACTGTTGGTATTGAAAAGTTCTGCATAGCCTCCTCAACTACCTGTAAATTGCGGATATAAATATTGCAATTTAAAATTGAATGTTAATCTAATTGAATGATGAACGGATGAAACTTTTCACCGATGAGGACATAATAAGATATATTTTTTGTACATCCATGTTGTTAACCATGTCTCTATGGGATCTGTTATTAATAAGAAAAACATTGTTGTTTGTGTTATTTGTATCATCGATTTTCCATATTAAATAATCTAATAGTCCATATTAGCTTGTCCATATTTCGCTATCCCATTCCTGTGGGATAAAACTACTTCTATTCGAGACTTATTTAATAGAAAACGAGGGAGTTCTAAATTTAATGGTTTTATTTCGTATTATTAGTCTATAACTCGATCGGTTATTGGCCGATTAATGTGATTCTTTTTATGTTTGACTAGCGGTCCGCCCCGGCTTCGCCCGTTAATTTTTCAAATCGGACTAGTAGTTCCTGAGATTAGGGCGTTCAAACAAACAAACTCTTCAGTTTTATAATATTAGTATAAATAGGAAATTGTTGTCATTTTGTCTTTGGTCCCATTTAAGACTCTCCCAAGGCCATCGGTGTCTTTTTTTATAGAAATAAAATATCAATAGTCGGAAGTAAATCTTACTTTATTATAGTATACGCATGCTTCAGTAGCCGTGTAGTAGTTATTGAGGACAGTCTCGGCTAGGTCGATCAAACACTCCTCGACCTCACAGATGTTCTTGGTTATGACTGGTGGTGGTACAATTACGCACTCTTTTCCGTCTTCTGTAAATAGTCATGTTGAATTGATGGGATCCCGCCTCATAATTAAATATAGACTTGGTATTATATGAATAAGTAAATAAATAAATAGTCGACGTTTTTTAATGTTTCAAATTTTCATATACATACATGTTATATATAAATTTAAAAATTTAAATTATATAACACAAAAAAATTAAATATCAAGATTATTATAAACTAGCTTCTATAAATCTTCCCTCGAAAGTGTATGTAATGCTGAAAAGAATCATTTTCCCCTATTACTGTAGCTTTTCGAGTTAGGATCAGTAGTTTCTAAAATTTGCTGGTTCAAAGAAACAAGTTTAGCACTAAGAACGTGTGTTTAATTAGTATTCGAAAAAAAAAAACGTACCTCGTATCTTTACTGTTTCTACTTCGTGCCTTTCAGGTACCGCTGAAAGAGGAAAATCGATTTTACAATACAGTAAATAAACAAAAAAAATATTGCTATGAGATACCTACATACTAGAGGGTATCTGCATGATTATACTATCTTATTCAAAACTTTCGTCAAACCCAAAATTGCAGAAAAATCAGCCATTCTTGAATTATAATTGGTGAACTGACTATTTATTTAGGTAACGACTTTTATATACTTATATTCTACTAGCTGACCCGGCAAACGCCGTTATGCCTTACTCTTATCATTTAGGGGTATGAAAAATAGATGTTGGCCAATTCTCAAACATACTCGTTCATGTGCGCACAACATTTCATAATAATCGGTCCAACCGATTCGGAGGAGTTTGGTAACTAATATTGTGACACGGGAATTTTATATATAAGATATATATATATTATATAATTTTTTATATATAGAAAATCAATAACATTCGGGTTTACTAAATAAATATAAAAATATACTATATATAAATATAAATACAATAATATAGAAGCTTATATTAGGTAAATGTTTCTGCGTAGTTTCACTCACGTGCGCAAATATTTGTACGAATGATTGCACGCAAGTTACGCAGCTAACGTTAATTATAATTAAGGTAGAACATAATTAAAGACGGCATAAATGAAAACTATCTTAAATTGTTTACTTATAGTCGGTTTTCCAGAATCACCCTCCAAGGAACAGTTTTTGGGTTTGTCATCTCTGCCAATGTTCTCTATATAACTCCTCAAGTCCTCGGTACATTTCTCCGCGAAGTCAGAGTACGTCATGTTTTCTTCATACATTATCGCTATGAAATCGTCGAACCAGGGCGCGTGGATTGTTAACCAATCGCGTATCTCGGGGGAACGTCTAAAAATTTTGCACATCGTAAACTATGGGCTAGTTTCTTCCCCGACCTTGCTCGGGTTCAGATATTATATAGTTATACTAGGCCCGGATTGATCCCGGGATAAGATAAAAGTCTGTGGATACAGCTCTATCTAGTGATAAAATAATTTTTCAAAACGGTAGATTAGTTTTTTAGTTTAATAGTTACATACTTAAATACAAGCTTGCTTCATAATAATATTTATTAGTGCTATAACAATAGGGAATAAGTATAACAATTTTGTATATTGTACGAATTCGAAAATTTGTTTAATGGAGATGTTTAAAACGATAGTTGAAAGTTTTTTCAATAGTGGAGGCTAGACAAAAAATTAAGTACGTTTCATCGAACAGTTCCTATGTTGGCAGCAATGATTTTCAATCCAGTATTGGCACATCACCTTATTATAGCCTACCTAAAAGTAAGGGTATTTTAGGTGATTTTTATCTAGTTGTATTCTTATTGTTGTGTTCTCTGAGGAGGCCTATAGGCAACACTGCAATGAAGATAATCGCTGTCAAAATAACACCATAGGAACAATGATTGATGGAGTGATAAACCTCAATCCACACAAAACGTCATTTAAATTTATTCTATTTCTAGAAAATTTGATTTTTAGTCTTTTATTAAAAATAATTATGTACTTAGCAATAACAGCGAATCCAGCGGCAAGGAAAACAACGGCGATGGCGCCCCAGAATACGCTATCATCTTTAGCTTTTGGCGGGGGCGGTGGCGGGGGTTTCGGGCATGTCTCTCGCTCTTGTGGACTGTACTTGCTGTACTGGGGGTGAGAGAGATGTGTCCCCCGAACGAAAACGGGGTGTCGACGCTGTGAATGGATGAATACGCGAACCTTTGAGTAAAATAATACACTATGTGACGTTTAAATACCAAATCAGTTGCATTCACGTCTCACTTGTTATTATAATGGGGATAAAATAACAAAAAATGGGAAATGGGAATGTTTTTTTAAACTTTTGCGCCCCGTAAAGGAGTTGAGCTAGCCTTAAGACGAATTGGAGATCACTGTCATTCGATAACTCTTAATGTCTTGACTCGTGAGTTTTATGTGATTTTAATTTATCAGTTAACACAATTTTATGATGATTCTAGATAACATATTAATGCCTTACATACCAATATGCTTCGAATTGTCAGTAACTGCCCAGGTAATCTGAACATTATATTGTTTCAATTACAATAAGTTTTTTTCAATACACCGTGATGACAGCATGATGATGACAGCCATGTCTTCTACCAATCAATTTAGTTTTCTGCAGAGATTAACTAAAAAGTACGTATGCTTACGAAACATTTTGAAATGGAAAACGATGGAAAAACATAAGGAAGCATTTTAGGGCAGTTGGTGGTTTGGTATTAGCATAGTCTAGAATGGGTAATGCTTTTTTATACTGTGGTATAATAGACATCGTGCTTCGACAGTCAAGTTTCAGCAAAGCGAATTTTTAGCGCGAATTGCGAACCAGTTTGCTTTGGGATTGGTGCAAAATTTTGACATTATTAAAATTTAATGCATAATATTCAAACAGCAATGCATAAACCAGTGAAATCAAATGTGGGAAAAAGACAGCTATATAGCTTGCCGCTAGGCAATCCATCACTTTTCCGCATCGGAAGTAACATTTAGCGCACTAGGGCTTGAAAGTGTGAAAAAAAATTGTTTGAATGATAACAAAATTTAGAGAAGTCTTAATCATTTGTTTATTCAGTAAAGTTTTACAATAGAGGTCCCTAATAGTAATAAAACTATTTCACAACACCAGAAATCTATTTTTTCTAAAGATCTATTAGTGGTAATGATATTAAAATATATTGTTTTGTCATTGTGGGATATTTGTGTAATACGAAACTCTATTAATTATCTCTTACATACATACGTGAATTTAGTAATACTAGAACGTGATGCATAAATTAATATCATTGTCACTCATAGAAAACTAAACAATTACACTTTAAAATTGCACAGATTTCCCAAGAGGACATTTTATATTAAGATACAACAGTGTTATGGGCTTATATATGTGATGGACTTCGATTTCCCATTGAAAATCTATTTAAACGATGTATTGAATTTTAAACGTTACACAAAGTCATACATTTGGTGCGTATGGGGTAATTACGAATGTACTACTTCAAAATACATAAATATTACATTATATGCTAGTGTTGTTGTAAGACCAAGAAGAACTATAATCGACTCTGTATTTCATTGTTTAAGATTCTTTGCAACAAACTGTCTTTGAAATACACAACATTTCGAAATCCTCTACGGAATTACATACATTCTCCATTGTACATCACTTTTAAGACATGTGCAACGCATATATTTCATCTCTCTCTCTAGTATCATTTGGGCTTAGATCAATAACGCCTAGATCGCCTTCATACAAGCCTTGCTATGTCAAAAGTGAGGTAAAAACAGCTTGATATAGGTACGCGTGCGTAATACGGCATGAGCCAATAGGGCTTAGTTTGCATTGGTTCATTTTATTGGGACGTTTCTAGGCGTATTATTCTTATATTACATATTTTGTCGTTTCTTAAAATGTCGCTAGTCCCTTCTAAACCCTCTGCATGACGATGTTCATTGATGACCCTTAATCATAAGGGTTACATAGTAAAAATAAATATAAATGATATTGCATATTTCATAATATTATATCAAGAATAAAAATATGCAATTAAAACTTTCCAAACACTTGGACGAAATATTTGACGGCAAAATAACAATTGCGTTGTATTTTCGTTTTGCTTTCGAAAACAATAATTAATTATTCAAATGTTTTACAAAATACATTTTTTACTATATGTAGTATATAATTTGAATTTTCAATTATACAAAAAAAAACAATTATTTTTAATAATGCCTATAAATAACAGTATCATCATATGGGAATAGTAAAACTTTGATAGAATTTTTATCTATTGTAATTCTCAAATGTTTTTTTTAAACTTAAATTTGCAATTCTGTACATGTTATGTATGTATTATATGTATTTCAAATAAAGAAATTCGGAATACCAACAAGTCTACAATAGTTTTTAATTATCATCTATAGAAGTCCATGAGTTTTATCATACTAATGTATTTATTGACTAAGAAATTGGATCAACTTGCTCAGTGACTACCATTATCAGTGTAACATTCCAAAAATCTTTAAAACTAAATGTATGTATAATGAAAACCCTTACATATAAGGAAGATATTCTTGCTTATATAATCGACTATGCGATAAATTACCAACCAAGCATACATACATTTTAATAGTTATATACAAAATAGACTCTGTAAAACAAAATAAAACATATTTTATTCTGTAATTTATCACCATTGGCTTCATAAGCGTTCGGACGTAAAATTTGCTTCAGGTAACATAACAAATATAAGACTCGACTAGCATCATATAATACTTCACTTATGGTAAATAATTAATTAATCGGTATTAAAAAAATTACAACACATGAAATGGTCGATCTAAAGGAGCGAATAAAATTTAATGTTTATATTTCGAGGTTGCGCAAAAATGACAACGTAAACGTCAAACAGATTAAATGATAAGAAGTTGGCGCGTAAATACGTTATTAATGGCTTTACGAACCATAGTCTAAAATGGCTGCCTGATTAACCATAGACTATAAATATCATTTAAAAAGATTGATCTACTGTTTGCATATTACAATTAGCTCATTATTAATCAAGTCTCAAGTAAAATATACATTAAATACTTATCATAAACATTGAATATCCAAGAAGATATTAACAGCTAACGACATTTTCTATTAGATATTCAAACATTACAACACGTATATTTCGTTTTAAACTACCTATTAAAACCCACACAAATATTTTAAAGAAAAAAGTAACCTAGAAATGTATTAAAATGTCGCGTATTTCAGTTATATTTCCTTAATTATATTGATTTTAATGAACGATAAACTTGAATATATTTAAATATTATTCATGATTTCCATACAATTCAATGAATTACAATTTATTTTCATCGAATTAGTGGTTTTTAAATTAAATAAATATAATTGAAATACGCTTTCAATACAGTCATGAATTGTCTACAGTCGACGGAAGGCATTGTTATGGAAAACAATTTGTAATTAACGTTATATTGACTTTAATATTAAATCTAACAGCCAACTTGAGCCATGGACTAAGATAATTTGAAGATTTTTGCATTTATGATACGTTATTCTTATATTATTATATACTGAAATACTTAATTGAACAATAAAGTATTAAGCATGACATTGACTCTTGAATTGATTCTTTTGTATGCTCTTCAAAATCTGTATAGTTTTTAGTTCACCATAGTCCATAGTACAAGAGCTTTCGCAATAAACGACACACATCTAAACATCAACAATAGAAATGACTATCTTATTTACAGAGTATAGAACCAAGTAACACTAGATCACAGTCTATAAATACATTTATCTATATAGTTACAGGAAACATGACCATCAAAACGACGTAAGAAGTTATCTATTAAATTAATGAAACAGTGTTTGCTATGTTTTGATTGTGAAAATTCTTGAAACTATATTTATTTTTGTCCTTAATTTTGTTGGAAATTTTATTTTTTAATATTTGTTACCTAGTTATTGTGATAGGTATATATATATTTATTTTCAGTTTAATTGGGTTCCTTTCATAATTATTGTGACTTAATATTTGTGGTAATAATATAAGATGTTGATCACAAACCAATCAATATTTATCAAAAACTTGGGTCGACCCAAGTTTACATTTCCCATAAGTTATATTTATTAGGCCAGATTTATAAGACATACCTCTTACAAGAAGTTTCTCTTTAGGAACGTTATGGGGTTTTAATACTATACATACGATATAAACTATGTATCACCGTTGTTATAATATCTGTATGTTTTCATTGTTGAATTAATTTTATAAGCAAACACATAGTAAACACTGATTCATTCGAGTCAATCAGAAACATCAGAATTGAACATTGAGAAAAAGCTTATTACAATCTCACAAAAACGAGCTCTATCTTCTTTGGTATAGATGTCATATCACTCCAACAAGTTTTGTATAATTGGTTGTCAAGCTTGCTTTTATGAGCTAGTAAGACCAGAATGACGTCACATCCGATGGAAACTAGTCGATCGATTGGGATGGCTTCATAATGTTCTTTTTGTCTGTGCTGCTCTGACTGCCCCTAAAAAACAAAAAATACATGTTTTTAAATTTTTTGTTTTATAGCATTGAAATGATAAATTTTTAAAAACGGGTTTTTGGGGTGTCACTTAGCCACTTGAAACCGACAGAGTAGAAGAAATTCGATGGCTGAGGCGAGATCACGGGTTGACGAAAGGCTAGGCGTTGCTACGGTTTGACAAAAAGACGCAGGTTCGAATCCCGCCTCGTGATCAATATTTCTCTATTCTTAAAAATAATCAAAAGATACGTATGCTTTTATTTCTAATCATAATAATTTAACCGTGATGTAGTAAACTAATGTGGATCTGGCTAAGTCACATCTTCCGAAGAATTAACAGGTGATAGCCGTTGCAAGAAGCAGAATAAAGACCGTGGGCAGACCGACATAAGGCCTGGGCCCAACTATGAGTGAATTAAGGCTTAGAAGAAGGTAAAGGATAAAGTGCGAGTGTACAACCGAGGGGTTCTGGGTTCGATTCCCGGTGATCCCTTTTCAACATTTAGATATTTACTTTTACTTTAAAAGTTTGATAACTTAATACAGAATATTTGAGACTTACCAGTTTAAACTTCGTCACAACATATGGCATAACCTGTAAATAATGTTTTCATTTAATAATATTATTTTTATTCTGGTAGTATTATCTAGGTTTCCATGGGTTTAGAAAACAGATGATTTTAATAATTTTAATGCAAAAATATTAAAACATATATTTATTATTATCCAACTCTCTGCGATATATTATAGTGGCCAGAAGCGCCACGGAACAGCGCAGCTCTGTGACGTAGACCCCAATTTCCCAGAGTTCAAGGAAACTAATCATAAACTCACTCTCTCTTTCTCTCTATCTCTCTCCCTCTCTCTCGCACTCACCGGCCCTTATGTTTGTGTGTCCGTCCCTCCTGCAGCAGCGCCGTGTGCGGGCTCGCGGCCGTCTCCTTCGCTGTTGGAGCGCTTTCGTCGCGGCTGCTTGGGGCCGCGTAGAGAGACCTGGAAGAAACTTTAATCTCACTCTTATTATATCATTGTATAAGGACTAGTTTTGAATGCACGCAATTGTTAAACAAAGTTATAATAAATATTAACACTTACATTAAATGGTTATAAAAAAAAAATGTTTATTGTTTTTCATTATATTTATAGAAATTACTATTAAAAGAAACAAAATAAGCATTTAGTTAAATAAAGAAACACTCTACAAAAAGTAATCGGATTTAATATTTATAAAAAATAAAAGCTTTTAATGTTTATTATTAAATCAATATATTTAAGAAGAAAGATATCAAACAATAAAATGCATAGCAAATTTACCTAGTTAGCTTACTCCGCGAAGATCTAACTGTGACGCTGCTGGTTTTCCCTCTCCTCAGGGAGTGGAAGGGAGTTTTGATCGGTTTCACAAGTGCCATAGTGTCAGAGACGGGTCGTTGACAGTTCAGTGTTTGAAGTGTGAATTCTACGTCTTTTATTACGTCGTTCGAAGCTAAAAAAGAATAATAAAAAATATTAGATATTTACACTAATACTATAAATATAAAACTTTTGAATTTTTGTTTTTTGTATGATTGTATGTTTGTTAAGTTTAAACACAAAAACTATTGGACCGATTTTGAAAATTCTTTTACCATTAGAAAGCTGCACCTTCATTGAGTGACATAGGCTATTTATGTACCACGGGCGAAGTCGGGCGAACAGCGAGTAACATGTAATTTATTGTACTGTTCTTGCAAGCAAGAAAATATGAGCTTGTATTTTATCATTTAACAAACTGTATATTATATCGTGGAGCTGTGCGTTTGATATTTATATGTCAATTTGGGGCTAATTATCCCATGTTTGAAAAATACAGAGAGATCATTATTATTAATTTACTTTATAGTAGTATCACTAACATTTTTAGGATACTTATTTATTTATTTAACAATTTAATGTACCAATCATGACTAGAACACTCACTAGTGAACTCCTCAATGGGTTTGTCGATGGTGTCGTGGTCTATCCACGTGAGGCCCATCTCCACCTTCTCCGCGAGGTCCTGCCAGCGCTGGCGGTTCTCCATCGTGCCGGTGTACAGCGGCTGTATCCAGGGGAACGTATCGGAGAGCACTTTGTACAGCGGCAGGCATATCATGTCGATGAAACCCACCTGCATCTGGGGGAGCTCGTCTTTTTTCTCTCTGAAATTAAGAATAGGCTTTTTGTCTGTTTTGTTTAGGGATTTTAAGTCAACATTATAATTAAAAAATAATAGTAATTTATTGACAGACAATTTAAAGATACTGTAGTAATAAATTCTCTAACTTCCGATTCAATTGCATAGAATCTTCATATAACGAATTATAACATTGTTATTGTCAAATTAAAAGATCAACTCTGTGTTCTTTAATGTAGCATTATAAACAACACATTGCACAATATTGAAAAACATTCGAAAAATTGTTGTTTCTATGTGGCAGACAAGAAATTGGGCCCGCTCGCGGAAGTACCACACGAAAAAGGATATTGCTATGTTTCATTCGGTGAGTGTTGGGTAAACAGTAATAAATAGCCCAAAACGACACAACAATCACAGATAACATAATACTATCCTGGTCCCAATCTTTGATAGGCGTACATATTTGTAAGCGGAACTATTTATTGTATGTTTAGCTGTAAGGTACCTTTTTTAAAAATTAAATCTTATTTACCTATCCATCATAGCAATGGGTTGTTGATTAAGCTGCAACTTCTCTAAGTCTCCCTGGTCGAAGAACTCATCAGCCACCAGCTTCGCCACTTTGTGCTGCACTTCCCAGGGCTTCGCGATTGCTGACACGTCACACGCTGTCATCATCATACCGCATAGCACTGGAAGGTTGGTTGCCATTGATTCATGAGTATTGTCTTCTGGCTGTGCCTCGCGGTTTTACTCGCGTCGTTAATGCTATAGTCTAATAGCTTTCGCTCGCTGCTTCGCACGCGTTAAATTCGGAGTAGTTTAACAGACGCGTTTAAAACTTTCTCTTGGAACACTCTTTAAAAAAAACTTTTCATTCGCGAGGTATCCGGGTAAAAAGTAGCCTAGGTTCTAATCAAGACTGTAATCTATCTCTGTACCAAATTTCATACAGATAGGGTAAGCTGTTTTCGGGTGAAAGAGTAACAAACATCCATACATCCTTACTTACAAACTTTCGCGTTTATAATATACACGCTGCGTTCCGCGGTTTCAATCACGTAAGTCTAAGTATCCCGTAGGAATATCGGGATAAAAGTTACTTGTGTATTACTCTAGTTGTCCAGCTGTCGTACCAAATTTGAAAGTAGGATTATTTATTTTGGATGAAAATATTATGGAGCACATTTGTCATCTAAATTACATTTATAACATTCACCCTACTTCTATTCATGTAGGGCTAATATTAATACATATTATCGAAGAATTACTTCCGTTTAACTCACATTCTTTCTTCTCTGGGCTCTGCCAATCAAATTCGCCATTATCCACCAATTCTAGGAACTTTGATTTCTTTTTGAAGTACATCGCTAGATCTGTCGAGAGTATAGCCGTTTCCACAACTCGCATCACTGTCTTATAGTCGACAGGAGAGAGAGCCTGTGGAATGATAATATTTGTTATTATTGCCCCGAATTGCCTTCAATTGTCAGAACTATAACATTTAATAGATTTAAATAAAACGTGGAAGGCGCCATCTAATATATAAAATTCTCGTGTCATGTTTTGGTTGCCATACTCCTCCGAAACGGCTTGACCGATTTTGATGAAATTTTTTGTGCTTATCCGGTATCTATGAGAATCGGCCAACATCTATTTTTCATACCCATAAATGATAAGAGTAAGGCAGAACAGCGTTTGCCGGGTGCAGCTAATCTTTCATATAAAAAACAATCATCAAAAGGTTCATCCAGTGATATGTTTTGATGTTACAAATGCAAAAAAATACAGCCGAATTTGAAATCTCTTTCTTTGAATTCCGTTGACAAAAAGTAAAAAAAAAAAACAACTACTGGGAGTATATATATTAATTTTCTAACGATTCTAAATCTCAACCTATAGCAATACTAATAAATAAATATCTCTTTCTCTATCTTCTCTTCTAATATTATATAACTAATATTATAAATGTTTATTATTATTATTATTATTTAATATATAAAATTCTCGTGTCACATTGTTAGTTACCATACTCTTCCGAAACGGTTAGACCGATTTTTATGAAATTTATGTGCATATCGGACTCTTAAATGAGTAAGGCAGAACACCATTAGCCAACTCAGCTAGTAAGTAAATAAAAAAAATAATTCCAAGTTACCTGAAATATATTATTACTTTCGCTATTCAAAATCATGACACACTGATCGAAGTGATGGTGCTCCATCGTGGAAGTCGAGTATAAAATCGCCAAAGGGCTTTCAGTTTTCGTCTGGAATGCGTTATTAGTCCCTCTATGATCTAGATCGTGGCATAGACACGCGACTAGAAGACCTAAGATTTCTAGGTCCGACATGAATCTCTCCATCTTGCCGGTTTTCAGCATTGCGAACATAGTTTGGGCTACGTTAAGAGCATGCCTCCAATTGTGGTATTTAACGGGTCGGTAATTCTTTTTCACGCTCAGAATCCACCGGCAAAGGACCTGAAATGGATAGTAAAATAATCATGATATATCAAACATATGCTCTTGTTTAATTTTTAGTATTATAGCATTGAAATGCTTTATAAATGTGACATTTCGAAAGAATAAAAAATATCACGATGCGGGATTCGAACCTGCGTCTTTTTGCCAAACCGTAAAGAAAGTCTCATATTCTCTTGTTATTAATAAAATAGTAATATTGATTTTCATATATTTGGAAGAACTTGTAATAAAGTTTCTTGTAATATAATTAAATTTTTTTATAGTAGTCAATATGCGCTTGATGATAATTTCAACTTCTGGTAAGCTAAGGTTTGGCCTATATCGCGTTTCCCTAGAAGGTATACGTTCACTCTATAGATATATCCAAATATCTTACGTCATACGGTATGTGGAATTTCTCAACCAGATTGCATTGTAAGAACATGCGTAGAGTCGCTCGACACGTGTCTTCGTCTGCTAGATCGAAATCTGAAATAATAAAAATATATAATCACACTATCACACTAATATTTAAAATGTGAAAGTTTCTTTGTTTGGATGTCTTTTCGTCAATTACGCTGAAACGAAGTAAACGATTTTGATTAAATTTGATATGCAGACATTATATGAGCTGACTTTTGTAGGATACTTTTTATCCCGTTAAATGCCCCCTTGGGATAAATCAAAAATCTTGATAAATGAAATAAATAACGTCAGAGGATAAAATGTGGTGAGCATAATTATCAGTTCAAGGTATATCGCTGTTGCTATTACGTAGAATTTTTATAATAGAAATTTAAGAGTTAACAAAGAGTTATTATAATTTTGGGGACAAATAACAGTCCTGTAAAACACCGTGTTTTGTTTGTTGTTATATGTTTACTAGGGGCTAAGCAACTTACCGTGAAATTTGAAGCTATAAAGATTATAAGTTTCTGCCGAAGGTATGATGTCCTGACATAACTTGGCTGTGTCTTCAGAGGACGCAGTGGCGTGGTATGATAGACATTCTAATGCCACCTGGGAGTAAAGAATATATGTCATAAAATAAATGGTTTAATTATAAGATAAATATTTATGAATTTCTTCAAGATAGGATTGGACACAGGTGTATTTTTTATATGACTAGCTGCGCCCCGCGGTTTTACCCGCGCAAGTCCGTATCCCGTAGGAATATCGGGGTAAAAAAAAAGAAAAAATAGAAAGAATAAAACTTTCGCATTTATAATATTAGTAGGATTTGTGAAATTTTCATACAAGACTAGCTGTTCGCCTCGGTTTCTCCCATTATATTCTATGTCACTCAGTGAAATTGCAGCTTTGTTTTGGTGAAAGAATTTTTGAAATCGGTCCAGCCGCTCACGCCTGATGGCGTAACTAAGGGAAATAGGGATTCATTTTATATATATATATATATATATGTCATCTCAGGCTGGAGTATAGGGCTCTGTGGGCTGATTAATTCTTCCACATTGAGCATCTTGGATAGCTTCGAGCAGTAAAAGACGCAAATGGAATATCACATTTTTATTTAAACTCACAATAATAATTAAAATTACTTAGTTCACAGAAATCTCTTCACTTCACTTCATATAACAAATTATAACTCAAACTTTGTTTAGACTCGAACAGACAAGTCCGCTCGGCACGAGCTCATGATGCATACAATGACCAAATTAAAACAGTTGATATACGTCCTATCGATTTTTTTTATTACTTTCCATTTTTAGTATCAAAATTCAATTTTTTAAGTACCTATTCTAAAACTTTGGACTTTAGCTAACATTTTTTTTATACTATATTCAGTTACATTTTCTACTTTAGCATTCCTCTATTTTTTAAATTGAAAACGTTTAAAACAAGATATGAGATGCCGATGTTTACGTAAAAGTTTACTGTGCTATAAAGTTTACCGCTTACCTTTTGCTTAGCCATGAGTTTACAAGCATTCTCATACATTTGTGTATTGTGGATTCCAAGACCGCAGAAGATGGCGAACGCTTCGAATATCGAAATATCGCCATCTGTGAATTGGGATCCGTTCTCCTGAAATCATTAATGTAATATAAGCTTAGTAAAGTAAATGACAATACTGAGCAATGAGGAAGATTTTTTTGTCATATTTAATGCAGTATTTTATAAAATACATGAATAAATGCATCTATTTCTAAAGAACTTTTATTAAAATTGCCTAGATTATGTAATTTATAGTACCGTCCATGAAAAATTCCTTTATTAGGATTTTTACAAGACAATGAATTGAATTGTAAAATATTAATCAAATATAATATTCTTATACGCTTCTCAGAAAGAAAAATTTTATGGCAGCATTTCTTACAAGCTACAAATATTTTTTCGAACTATAATCAGTCCGTCCTTTTATATAGCACTCAATGATCACACAACTATTGAACGGCGAACGACTTTGAAATTGATTCATACATCCTGAGATTAGCGTGCTCAAACAAACTCTATACCTTGAACTCCAACTCAACTCAAACATTTATTTATTCACTTAGACTTCTTAAAGAACTTTTGAATCGTCATAACACAGTTCTAACATTTACCACCGGCTCGGAAAGCAGTTCCTACAGAGAGGAGCCGGCAAGAAACTCTGTACTTGCTCTTTTCCAATTATGTCAATTTTACATTTATAAACATAGGTAATATGTATACATAATAATAATGAAATGGAAAATACCTTGTTAATCAGTTGTGCGACACCAATAACATCTTTATTCGCATTCACGATTGGCATACATAGCATCGTACGGACATTAACTGCGTCATCACATTCCGTATTAGTCATGCCATTCTCGCTGCGCCACTCGTCGACATCCGATATGTTCAGAGCTTTGTTGGATTGGGCTACCTGGAAAAGTATTTGTATTTAGATTGTACGAGGGTAGAATAAAACCTATTTACAAAATGTCACTTAAATCAATGAAATAAATAAATAATAATATGAACTAGAAGCAGAACATATTATTTACTTTAGTCTTAGTCTTCTTTACTAGGGTGCATTGTCTTTGCATGCTTTTGAGACACAGATTGATACACAAACAATAACTCTATAGTCTATAATAGCCTTCTTACTATATTCTCTAATTTCAATAATGAGAATTCTTTTAAATCTTGTTCAACTCAAACAGTCAATCGACCTAAACAAAACTTTAAGCAAAATTCAACTCACTGCTAACGCAATAGATGCTAAAGTGGAAGTAGCATCATGTCTTGGTGTGAGTGTGGTCCTCGAGTGTTGTGCTCCCAGTTCAAATAACGTGTGGAACCTGGTTGGAGCTGGTGGTGGGAGTGCTGGCTGGCCTTTGCGGCCCCCTGGCCTTTGGACAATACGTTCAAGATGACTCTGAAAATAATTAATGCAAACATTATATAAATGGTAATATAACTTGCTTTTCGTATAATAAAAAATAACAATTATTTTATATTTGTATTGCCTTTTAGGTTAGCAAAATATGTCACAAAAGACTACAAATTAGTGATACAATAGTGTTAATTTAAGATCGTTTAGGGCCATTACGTTGAAAGGAAAATTTTAAAAAGCGATCGAGTCTATAAAACAGTCATAGTTTTAAAAAGTTCCATCAATTTTAAAGTAAGTACATGAAGTATAATCTATTTTATTTTATTTTCTCACCGATTCACAATGATCCGTATCCAATATAAACACAGCGCATCTTTCACATTTCAATAGCTCCCGTGCTTCAGTCATTATCTTCGTCACAAGGCATTCCAGATTGCTCTGTTCTTCAAATATACTCCTAGCTAGCGCCAACAGGATCTGATTCCTCTTATATTCGAGAACAGACGATTCAAAGAGCTGCGCATTTTGGATTCCAATGCCGCAGAATGTGAGGTATCGCCGGAAGACTTCTACGTCACGAGGTGAGAATTCTTTTGAGCCTGAAGGAAAATTTGGAGCAAATATTTATATCAGCAATTTTTGCTACAAACATTTTGATAGGATAATTGAATTAGTTAAGATCAATTGTCTTCAAAGTAACTCTTACCATCTGTCTTATTTATAATCTGTGCAACACCTACAACGTCTCCCTCGTAATTACAGATTGGCATACAAAGTATTAGCTCTGTTTTGTAACCAGTCTTGACATCAATTTCGCTGTTAAACCTAAAATTTGAAATACAGGGATGTAAATAAATATGTTTTAAATATAAAATAAATAGGCACCAGTAGGTATGTTTAACTCTATTCCTGTATGAATTGCGACTTTAAATTATAAAAATATTTATTTTGAACCAAAAAACTGAATCGCCCTTTCAAAATTGTCAAAACTAGAAATAAAATAAATGGGACCACATGAGAGGCACAAGTTTTCAATGACGAAATAATCATAAAAATCACTTCATCCAGTCAAACGCTATGAGGTTACCTCGTTCACAAAAACAATTACGGTCGAATTAACAATTTCCTCTTTGTTTGCTTCTTCAGAGGAAAACAAATTATTTTTACTAACATGTGAAATCTACGCATCTGATAATTTCGTAGACTGTTCGCCAATTAATCTAATATAGTAAAAAGTCAATAATAATAAAACCCGACCTTGGATCTGCGTACGCGTTCCTGATATTGATGGGATGTTTTGTCTGCGCCGCCAAACCAGCGACACCCACTCCAAAAGGTATCCTTATTTCCTGCGTACGCGCCATCCTTAGTGCGTCGTATAATTCTGGAATAATGTTTTAGTATTATCATATTATCAGTAGACCAATAATTGAAGATTTTTGTTATGTACTATCTACTACTATTTAAAGTTTTCATTTCTGTAATTTTATGGTGTAAAGGGGCGATTCAGACTTTGGCGCCAGCGGGGGGACAGATTTAGTAATAATAATAGACACACGTAAAGAGCAGGTTAAATATCTACCACTACCAAATAACAAAATCAAGTAGTTTCCGCTGTCGCTAGAGCAGATCGTATAGACATAATACATAAAAATTTTAAGCCCGTTAACCAGGGCCCATCCCCTGGATCCTTTCTTGTAATTAAAACAATTCACGATGGGCCTTCTTACTTATTACTTGTTTACTCTTGTTCTACTTTTAATATAAGGCAAGCGTAATAAAACTTACCCTAAAGTTCTGTTAAATCTTACAAAATTTGTTAAGTATCCCAGTTTTACGTGCTTTACGAATAAAAGAGCCACTGAGTTCAGTAACGGGCTAAATGGTCATTCCCGTATGCGATAAATACTATCACCCTTTAAATTTAAATGTATCCATAATGCTTCCGCCATAAATCTTGCCATTTAAGAATGCAAGAGATATAATACTGAGCATACAACAAACACTCACACTAATAAACTCGTGTCTATCAACTGTAGGTAAACATCTATCTCAAACTCAACAATGATAGTGGAACCTAAGCACCGAAGAGTGACTTTCTGACATTCTGTTTTAATAGAAAGAATTGTATAGGAACTAGAGCGTCCACTGAAATTAATGTCTTTCATTTGACACAGGACGGCTTGACCTACATTGAAACGTATTATTTTTCCTGCTACATTATATTTCTTGGGGTGAACGGGAAGAGGATTATCTTGGCTGGATTTCGACAGAGCTTAGCGCTATTGCGTGTATGAAAATAGAATAGGGGCTTACAATCTATAAAGAAAAACATTCTACGCCATTTGTGTCAATGGAAATGTTAATAAATAGTATTTGAGAATAATAGCAGTTTGTTTTCTTTATTCGATAATAAATATTGTGTAAAGTATTGGTAATGTTGTTTGAGAAATATGGTAAGATATTGGTCGCCAGGCGCGACGTTTTATTTCTTCTATAACTGGTCGAATTGTTGGATTTTCACAATATAAAAGCTAATTTACTGACTCCGTATGATTGATTCTAGAATATTCTATTCTATTCCAAGCAAGCACCGTGTTATGACTGCTAAGTACTAAACGCAGTAATGAATATATTCATTTCCTTACGGATATTATGTGCATTTTATGTAAACAAACACAGCTTGTTAATTAATCCGAAGTAGGTACAAAGGCCACGAGTAAACAATAACAATTCGCTAACCGCAACACCCCCGAAATATAGCCACAATGCGAAACACAATTATCAAGAACTATCCTCATTCATCGTTCCCACAAACAATGTTTTCCTCAATTTTATCTATCAGTTCCATGCATTACGAACATCTCAGAAGCCACACAATGGACAATGACTCATCAAAATGTCGTAAAACTTGGTCGGTCTGAGACCACACAGGCGAAATACGAGTAGCTGGTAATTATGAATGTTTATTGTTTATAAGTATGGTAGTAATGAGTAATGAGATGATATAATCGGAAGGTACGGCAGTTATTTTGTATATATTGTTTATAGTCAGTGTCTGAATACGTTTTAGAAGAGTCGAGGAGACATAATTGATAATTCAGAACAGGATTTACTGATAGTTTCAAGACGCAGTCTAGTACTGAAATCTTTCGATTTGGATTGATAGTTCGTTGTACGTTGCTTCTTTTTTTTTAATTCTTAAACATCACACACACACGCACACATAAACACACAGAGACACATATTTATTGTAATGTGACTTGTTTTATTTTGTATGTTTTATGTATATCTTGTTAATTTGAGGTGTGGGCGCAGTGTCTGTGGCATAGATTAAACTAATGTCGATAGCGATGTTCCTACTATTTTATTCTGTGTATTTTTTAGAGTATAAAACGAGTTAATGTGTCTGATTTAATAAACTTATGCAACTTCTATCATTGAACATACAATGGAAATTGTTTTTTTTAATAAGCTATATTTTCACTTGAGACACTCATGAAGAAATTCCAGTGGGCCTATTAATGTAGGTATGGGTCCAATATGGGTCCTTAAAATGTGACATTTCACTAAAATGACTCCAAATGACATTTAGCACGTGCTCATGAGACGACATGATTCATTCTAATAATATGTACTTGCAAAATCGTGACACTTCTTTAACCAACTTCGAAGTTATTTGTCATAGATTAATATTTTAAGGTCTTAGGATATTAAGAAAAACATTATTATATGTATATACAGCACATTAACCAGACTGTTTATACCTTGTCACTAGTGGTTGGCCCCGGCTTCGCCCGTATTATATAATATATTGGCTTTTAGTACTTAGATGTCACATAAGTACATATCCAATGGTGGAACAACTTTTTAAATCGCAGCAGTAGTTTTTGTCGGTGAAATACAAATGAACAACCTATTGAGCTTTATATTATAGTAGCAGTTCGCCTCGGCTTTGCCCGGGGTACGTATATAGCCTATGTCACTCAGCGAAGTTGAAGCTTTCTAATGGTGAAAGAATTTTTAAAATCGGTCCAGTAGTTTTTGAGTTTATCCATTACAAACAAACAAACAAAAATAAAAATTCTTCCTCTTTATAATATAAGTGTAAGAAATGCCTTTAATCTAGGTAAGAAAAAACGCGGGTACATATAAATAAATATTATATACTCGTATTAAAGAAACTAAATAAATAGATTACGATTATTCAGGGACAAGAGATTCCATACAGAAATATAATACGTTCTTTGCTTAAATTGGAACTAAAAAGCGAAATAATGAGAAATTTTAAAAGAATAGAAAACATTTGATCCCAAGGCGGGATTCGAACCCGCGTCTATATGCCGTACCATAGCAACGCGAGCCTCTCGGCCAACCATGACCCCGCCTCGGTAATCGAATTTCTTCTCTTTCAATTTTATGTTCTTAAGGTTTTCAATGCTATAAAACTAAATGTAAATAATCTATCATTTGAGTTTACCTGTATCTCGGGTGACATCGAACAGTTTGGCTTGTAAATATCTGTTTGGGGGTGTGCCTTTGGCCAGGAACAGACTCCCTCTATCAGCTGATGTTAATAGGCACACGTTGACCAGTATCTGTAAAGAAATATATAACACATCAGTTTAAAAAAATTATAAAAATAAACATTACAATACATTTTGTTGGGAATTTTTTAGTAAATAGAGTGATTAAAGAGGAAGGTTTATATGTATAATAACATCTATTAAACTACTACGAATTTAACGCGCGCGTAGCCGCGGGCAAAAGCTAGTAACTAATAATTAAAGTATTCATCAAACGGTTATACATTAATAAGCATTTTGTATTATATTCAACAGTCAAAATATTAAGCTATGGACATTACTCCCCTTAGGTCTTAAAGCGTGGGCGACGCTTCGCAGAATGGAATTATCCAGAATATAATATTTTACCATAGCTATTAAAATTTACGTTGGCCTCCGCTTCCTCGGAATCAGTTTGCTTCCAAAATACGACAGTGCAAATGTTTTTATAAAATGTTACCTAGTATTTTATTCCGTTTAGATAATTTTGAAACGTGTTTTGGTCTACTGTTCTATAATATAGGCTTGGAATGAAAATGAATGCAGAATTATGTTTTGATCGATCTAGCCTTCTCGAAGATACCTACCATTTATATAGTAATCAAAATATAACATTAAGAGCTTCAAATGTTTGTTGTGGAAGTATTAAATTTCATATATTATAGATTTTTTATAAACTTAAGCGTATACTAACATCTTTCATAATAAAATAAATTTAAATTCAACATCATGTCCACACATTGCACTATGAGTTGCAAACTTGGTATATCATTACACTATACGATCCGATAACGATAACGACCCGATATCGGGATAAGTACATACTCTATATTTGTATGAGATTTCAATGTAAATGGCATAATACAAGGAATTTCGTGTGCGTTTATTAGTAACATAATATAACGTATTCTTCTGATACGTATTTTTATACGTATAAGAAGAATACGTTAATACATTTTTAATATCATAGTATAAATAGAGAACATACACATAGATAAAATATAAGCAAGGCACCTAACTGCAGACGTAAAAAAAATATATTTAATTTTAAACTTCTAAACGACATGATATTTGTATAAAGACAATGAAGCGAGTTTATTGATTTTATTTGAGAAAGAACATTTAAAAAAAATAATTTTCGTATCCCACAGTTGTAACGTTTTTCATTTGATAGAGAATTTTGTCTTAATCTTTTTAAACACAGTATTAATAAATATTCACGTATATGAAATAAAATCCGCTACAACTATCCGATAAGCTTTTCGACATCCATCTATCCTAATAACTGATCATCACACGATATCGTATCGCAAGTTGTTAAGTCCTTGCATGTTTCAACACGGTTTTATACCGAATAACTTCGCTGTTATAAAGTTATGTAGCTACCGGGTTTACTTCGCTGCAACGAAATTTGATTAAAAGTTAACAATGTATGTCTTTGGACCATACGAGGATACTGTGATACTGAACATACTGTAAATATTAGTTTATTAACCGACTTCAAAAAAGGACGTTTTCAATTCGACTGTTTTTTTTTAATCGTAAATCCTAAGGTACACACCTTAGAATTTACGATTGGTTTATCGAAATTGATAACTCTTTATTTGAAAGCTGATGCCTTCAGTGTTACTCTATTACAATTTGGTCTAATTCTAACAATTTGGAGGCGTTTAAGTTTTTGAAAGAAAGAAAGAAAGAAACATTGATATGACTCCAAAATATTTTTAGTAATTTCATACTACTAATTCAAACAGTATGACACAAGAATATTATATGTAAGAAGTCTTCTTTATTTTCTAGAATTGAGTTGACATCCGTTTATTTAACGTAGTTTTTAATAAGTGACCTTACCTACTCACTCTGTGTATGCGAAATTGTGTCTGTTTATTTGTTTATCCTTCCTTCGCGTCGCAACGGAGCGATATAGTTTCTGTGTCTAGATTTAGTTAGGCGGCTAGAGTGTCATAAGCTACTTTGACTGCGGTGAAACATTTCATATCCACGGGGTTTTCCTTTGACAACGCGGTCAAAGTCGGGGACGGTAAGCTAGTGTTAGGTATTATTTTTGTGTGTAAGCAACAGCTAACATTACAATGAAGAAACTTTTGTATTTTTGTGTGTTTGTAACGTTTTCACACAAAAACTGTTAAACAGATTTCAAAAATTATTTCCCTATTGAAAATCTGGAAATTCATTGAGTGACATACGCTATAATATATGTACCACGGGCGAGGCTGGGGCGGATAGCTAGTCTCCATTAAACTGATATATTATCATGGGTTGCGAGTGAGTAAAAGTTAAGTATTCCTTGTTAATTTACAAGAGCGGAGATGAGATCTGTTAAAAGAAATCTCCTGGGACATAAAATATGAGAAAATCCTAAGAAAACATCACACAATTGCCTCGGACCTGGCATTTTACCAAACCTTAGCTGCATTATTTCGCTTCATTATTAAAGGACTTTGGTCGGATGTCAAACTTTTAAAGGAATATTTATTCTTTAAAATTCTCACTGGGAATAGAAAAGACACAGAGAATGTTTTTCAGAAGGTCCATTAAATTTATTTCCTACAGGATTGAACTATACTAAACTCGTAGACAAATAATGTCGTAACTTCGATATTTACAACTTCATGCTAAATCTCTTACTATCTCCTACTAATATTATATATGAGAAAGTTTGTTTTGGATGTATGTCACTCAATCACGCTGAAACTGCTGAATGCATTTTGATGAAATTTGGTCTACAGACAGGGTATGAGCTGACTTGGGATATAGGATACTTTTTATCCCAATTAAATTCTCCCTGGCTATAAAATAGAATCTTGATATCCGGGCGGAGCCGGGACGAGCGTCTTGTTATAAATACTTTAGAAAATCCATTTGTTCGATCCTTGGTAGAGAAAGTTGCTTTTTCGTTTTATGAAAAAAGAAAAATTCCTGCGTGTAATGCTAACTATGTTCGACCTAATAAAAAATAACATTTATAATATTCTATCGTAAGGAAAGTTGTGTTTTTGCGTTTGAAAGTTATTCTGAAGATAAAGAATTAATCAGCAAATGGACGGGATCATCCCACTTCTGATGTTAGATTCGAAAGAATAATTTCATTTAGCTAAGTGTCCGTTACGTGGTATTGTAATTTACATTTATTACTCGTCGGATTTTGTGCGTCTCATTCAAAAGACCTTTCAGTCCAAGGTCTTGTATAGACTTACCGTTATTAAATTTTCTATGCTGACTACATACTGAATTTTATATTGTACAGATGAATTGAGTTTTAGTTTTAGTAAGCAGTATCGGAGTATATTGCCTGTTATTAAATTTATCGAAATTGTGTTCTATTTTCTAGATCATAAGGTACGTTCCACAATGACATAATGTTTCAGAAGTCAAAACGTGGACATTTTATCTTATTGTGAAAATAAATCACATATTCACAATATGCTTGCAACATGTGGATCCATCAGCTTACTCTACCTAACAAACTTATGTTTGATCTGATACTTTGACTCATAGAAGCGCATATAGATTATCTGGTTTCCGATTTTGAGAATTTTTTTTTTTTATGTGATAGAGCAGGCAAGAGAGCAGACGGGTCACCTGATGTTAAGTGCTCCACGTCTCCCAGTTACACCCATAATACCAGGGGTATGGTGTGTGCGTTGCCGGCCTTTAAGAAAGGAGTAAGCTCTTTTCTTGAAGGTCCCCATATCGTAAACCTTTGGAAACACTGCATGCGGAAGCTGATTCCAAGTTTCCGTAGTACGAGGCAAATACTTATAACTATAAAAACAGTGAGAAGAAAGGTTTTATAAAGGGATTTCAATGGAGTGATTAAGTTCTATCTAGAAAATTGCTCACGAAAAACTAGTTTCTTCAAACGAAACATAGACGTTAAACTAACACTGTATTATCTCGCCCCATATTTGTGACCTCTAAGTTACATTCAGCCAGTACTAAGCTATCCAAGTTCTAACAATGACGCAACTTTCATTTTGTTTAACAAAAACATAATTTGACATTCGTAAGAACTAAGAAATTATCAAGTCCAAGTATTTATTACAGAGTACTCTAACTTTATTCTTTTATATAAGATCAACTGAGCTGGTGTTTCGTGTGATGATAAGCTGTGTCTATACGAATAAGCTGCCTGTTTTTTGTGGGTAAGGGATAAGAAAATTATCGATGACTGGAAGCAATGGCCGGGATAGGGTGAGGAAAGGAAATGGGTGGAACTGTTTATATCGTACATAGAGTAGTGTATACAGGTTCCATTGGAATTAAAGAGGAAGCGATAAACTACAATGACCTTAGAAAGACTTCAATTACTAATGTACTTTTAATAGTCTAGCTAAAGACTTAAACGATCGCTCTCGAGCCAAACAAATTAACAGTTAGACTAACGAGGTATTTAGTCATTCAACTTGATCAAGAGTTGCAGAACTGTATGTACTGTAAATACTTATAAAGTACTGTACTCCTGGTACTGGTATTCTTTTAAGGATTACATAATAATTAATTCAAAATCAATGTTAAATATGCACACCACTCATTAGCTTTTAGAACAAAATTTTCATAATATGAAGAGTTAAAAGGAATATTTCCGACAAAATAGATAAATAATCCAACCGTATACGAGGATGCCGAGGATGCAAGCCAGGATGACTGGCGGCCCCATAAGAGGATATCATTTCAAAATAGGTAACATTAATTTGAAATTATATTTTTTACTTTATGACTAAAAACTAATAGCATGAAGTAGTATACAATAAGTGGATAGTTGTAAGACATACATAAAATTATATTTTATAAATATTATTACATTAATGTTAAATTCAAAAGCAAATCGATTTATGTTATATTTTCAAATAAATTTATCAAATTTATCCTGAAGTAAAATATATTAGCAAAAATAGACCATTCATTTTTAAAATATTCTATCTATTTAAATCATAACATAACATTATCTTTACATATATTACAAATTCGAAAGTGTCTCTATTTGCCCTTTATTCACGTCACAGTAGATAGCCTAGTAAGTGACTACTTTGTAACGAGGGAAAAAAACATGATTCAAATAGGAAGATTTTTTATAATTCACAATTGAATCACTACGAAATTTTAAATTCCGATAGATGGCGCTAAACCAAAAATGTGACATGTGCAACTTACTTTCCATTGACCATGAGACTAAAGTAGGAATAAGATAAAGTTACCTTATGACAGAGAACGTCAATATCCAATTCATTGGCTACATCCTTGATGAGGTCCATGAACAGGTCAGCTTCATCCAGCTGCCTTTGGGCTGAACTGCTGGGAGACCGGGATCTCTGGAAGAAAAAATGGTTAGTCATTATTGGTTAATGACTAACTTGGCAGCCTGTTAAAGCTACGGAAAGGCATAATTTATATTTAATTACTTTTAAAAGGCATGTTTGTAACCACTCATAACTAAAGAAAGGTTAGGAGATTTTTTTATGTTTCAGACATATTCCACCCTGGGTTAGGATATCAAATTTTTTTGTGTTCCAATCACACACTAGTAAGTAGTAGTAAATATAGAATTTTTGACATTTTAAAAATTTACCAAAGCCGTCTTAGCGGAGCCGGAGTTAGCAGTTAGAGGGTATACCTGTGTGACAGGTTAAATCTGATCAACGAAATAAAAGATAAAATTTAAGAATCAGGCGGGTAAAATTCATTTGTATGTTGAATGAATGTCGTAATAAAACCTGGAGCGCACTCGAACGATGCCGCGGGTTAGGCTTGTGCTACATAAATTTATTTTGTCAACAAATTTTAAAACATCAAAGAGAAAACAACATTTGTTTTTTTATGATAACATTACAATGCTTTTGAATACAATAGATTTGATATCATAATACCATTAAATTTAAAGCATAATGGATTAATATTAAGAATATTGCATTTTAACAGATGTTATTATACATATAAATCTACCTCTTGAATCACTCTATCTATTAAAAAAAAACATCAAAATCCGTTGCGTAGTTTTAAATATCTAACCATAAATGCCTACATACGCAAGAAGCGACTTTGCTTTATACTATGTAGTTATAATGTAATCTACCCACTGGTTGCTATCTACCGAGCTTTTTTTTATGTGATTGTTCACTGCACACATAATCTTTTCAATTCCATCAAAATTGAGCCGTAAACATATGGTATTATCAATAACGACAGACATTATTACATCAAGCACAAATCTAGGAGAAAACTTCGCAAAGGTCTTAAAGAATAGTAAAATAAAACACATAACCACTAACAATTGTTATAAAAATTTAAAACGAAAACGCTGACGTCATTCAGTAAATTGCTACCAAGTTGAGATTATCGCGCCATTTTTCATGACGCCACAGTATTGTTTGACATATGATCTTGCGAGATTTCAGCTTCCTAAGATCGTATTTTGTAGGCGTGAAAATTGTGTCATTTTGTATTTAATTGAAGGATTTAAGATTAACACAATGTCGAATTTGTGATGACTTCCAATTAAACATATTACTGTTTAATTTTTATGTAAATTCAAAAACTGAAAACAAAAAATAGTACGCAACAAATGGCTCTAAGGACGAAACAAAATAAATATTATAATATAACACTCTTTGTGCATTTGCTCGCATACTCAATAAGTTAGAAAATTGTTTAATCTTGGCAATCCTAATCAGGACAATGAGTGAACTCATGAAATTATCGTATTGCCACCGATCTTTGATTTTTTGAAGTGTAAAAAGTTTGTATAAAATCCGTTTGTTTAAAATTTCCAAGCTGTTATTAAATATTTATTCAAAATAATATTATAAGTACTAAATGCAGTTTGTTTATTTGTCTTTTTTTTACGTCTCAACAGAGTATTCTTATGGTATGATTTATGTAGCAGTAAAACGTTTAATTCCTGTTAAATTCCTAAAGGGGGATATGTTATGTTGCGTGTTTAAATCTCTCCAAAAATTCCGGTAGATGTTCGATTGGCGGATGGCTATTACCACAAATTTAACCCAGGCGAAACCGTGGGCTAGTAAGGTGTAATCTAGATCATTGAACCGTACAAATTAGTTATTGGTTATAAAATACACGTCACTAGCGACCTAACTTTATTTCCACATCTGTTATTTATTCATGTATTATCTCCCTACATGAAGTTACCCTTTACGTTGGTCCATTTAAATTTACAACTAGTTATCTGCCCCGGCTTCGCCCATGGTATATATAGCCTATAACAATCACATACACATCCAACGGTGAAAGTTTTTTTGAAAAGAGTTCAGCAGTTTAATTAACACAAACTCTTCAGTTTTATGTTCTTAGTATAGATATGATCTTCTCAGCAGCAACGCGAAAAGGGAGATGGAAAGGAGATAGTTTGTAGTTTTAAGTCGTTAGCTTCACAGTCCGAATGCACAGGGGACCGATACGACAGAATCGTAAATAGTACCAGCGTGCCATACCTATAAATGTACCCACACTATGATACCAGAATGTCTCCGTAGGTACAGTAAAATTTTACTAAGAAACAATCGCGAATTCTAGTTAATTGATGTTAAAAAATACTATGAAACGAAGCAACTTTCTCTGTCAGTCTCTATGTCCCTATATGTTATCTTTAAAACTGTGCAACGGATTTTGGTGGGTTTTTTATAGATGGAATGATTCAAGAGAAATAATTATGTATATAATAACATCTTTTAAACTACTCCGAATTTAAATAAAGCTAACTAAAAGCTAAATACATATAAAACGTAGCTTTATAAATACATCAGTTTAAAATAAATCTAATTCCTTCTAAATGGTTCGATCGGGCTAGAACGATGGTATCTGCGCTCAAAGCCTCTCGGAGATTATGAGATAATCTAGTCAATCCATTTAAACCAATATCAGGGCTTCTTACTTTAGATAGTTAGGTAGTTAAATAAGGTCTTGCTACTAATGCGCTGGATAATCTATTTAAAAATGTGTCCGGCCGAGATAAACACAAAAATTACTGCGCCGATTTTCATGCGGTTTTCAATTATGGAGAGCATGTAATTGTTTTTTTATGTCATATAGCGGGCAACTGAGCTGGTGGGTCGCGTGATGGTAAGTGATCACCACCGCCCATGAACATTCGCAGAGATAGAATGCAAATGCTGTCCGCTTTTCGAAAGGGAAGGAAAGGAATGGACAGAGGACAAGGAAACGGGCACAAACGGAATAATCGTCTTCCTTGTGAATTAGATGACAGTTCTCTAGTAATATCCTGCACTAGTGAGCCGCGCCGGCTTCGTCCGTGATCACATATCACGTAGGTATCAAACAGCCATATACATATCTAAAGATTTTTTATATAGGTACGGTAGTACCTGAGATTAGTGGAAAAAAACTAACAAATTCTTCAGTTTTATATAAATAATTCGATCTCATGTCTCCCCAACAACAACGTAAAAAAACTCTTGCTTATCTAACTTACACCACAGTAATTTCGTATTATTTATTGCCTACACGAAACCTTAATGCAATAAATACTGATTGGTTTTGTTAGTGTGTTCGAACTTCGAAGATTATGCAATAACGGCTGAATTGTTTTTCTTGTGGTTTTACGATAGTTCTCGTGTAATCATCGAAAATTGGATAGTCGTTAGTCGAATTAAACTTATGTTATAATGAGGAACATTTGTGTTAATGTATGTACGTATGAAATGCCTTCACATAAAAACTACTGGACCTAAAAAAATTTCTTCACCATTATAAAGCTGCATCATTACAGAGTGACATAGGCGATATATTTAGTACGAGCGAGCTGGGGCAGACCTCTACTATATAAAATAGTGGTTTCTGTATTTCAGTCAGGTCATTATACATATGTCTAGTTTCTTCGAGAAACTTCACCGACTTGTAAAAGGAAATTCCCATAGGAATGAAATGTTTTACTGTGGTAAAAAGTAGCCTTTGTCTCTCTCTAGCCACCTATCTCCAGATAAAAGCTACATCATAAAACAGTTTAGGGAAGGCAAGAAACAAGCATTTATTAGTAAGGATAACCATCCAAAAGTTCTTCGAATCATTTAAAAATGAATTGTTTATATGATTCTGTCTATTTATTTATTTTTTTATTATTTTTTTATGTCATAGCGGGTAACTGAGCTGGTGGTTCGTGTGATGGTAAACGATCACCACATGAACATTCGCAGAGGCTCAGACCTCTGAGAATGCGCTGCCCGCTATTAAGGAATAAGGGGTCAGGAAAGGATTAATGACTGGAAAGAAGGAATGGACTAGGTAGGGCGAGGAGAAGGACATAGGCCTCCTATTGGCCTTATATGACAATATCCTCACAATCGACAAGGGTTAGACACCGGAAGGGAAGTTTTGCACTATCGTCAAAATCGTCGTTTAGGTTAGCTATTAAAAAAGAGAGGAATAAGTTTGTATGCTGCGTCAGTATTTAAGCTAAATGGATATAATATTTTTGTAGTTCACGCGGGCGAAATCGAGCGAAGTACACAGTTCAAGAAACCTAATTGGCAGAAAAAAGTTGACCTAAACTCATGTATTATTGAGGATTATACAGAAATAACCATAAAAACGTGATACAACCGCACTGATTCCGAAAGCGTAATAATTTTCATTCACTTTGACATTCGTGTCACGTACAATATAAAAAGCAACTAAGAACGTATCGTCGAATTATATTGAGGTTCTGCTGGCGCGTATGGCCCATATTGGCTTGGCTATATATAACTATATTCGTAAATAAGTATTTTTTTGGTTATTAATGTAAATTATCATTATTTTTCAAAAATAAAAACAGTTTTTATTAATTTAATTCAATGACAAAAATAAGTACGACCGGTTTCGCAACATCTCGTCAGGACAACAAAATTCCGAAACTGGTCTTAGTTTTTGATAATTGAATTAAATTAAAATTTAAAAGTGAAAAAAGGGGAGCTCTCGTCTGAGTGTTTTTATTTCGAAAACATAAAACTAAAATGCAGGTCCATCAAGAGATGCCAAACTAAATTATGATTACATAATATAAATTGTTTAATTAGTAATTATTTTTATTAATTTATTTTTTGACATAAAACTAAACCGCACTGAAAATATCATAACTTGACCAAATTGTAATGAGACCACACGAGAAGCACTAGCTCTAAAATAAAACAGTATTGAATATAACTTATAAATTTTGTACAGAAAAAAAGATTAAAGAATTTTCAAAATCAGTCCTAAAAGCTAATAAAAAACTTATTTGTTAGATAAAAAGGACAAAATCTGCATGTCTCTGTTGTTTGTTTCACCCTCCTTACTATGCATTACATTCAATTCCATATTTCGATTGTTTTAGAAATCCACCAAAAGTTATAAGCAATAAAATAACTGCCACCATCTGTTACTAACGAACCCCAAAATGCCAACAGAATTTAATCAGAATGAAATGCTGATTCCGACGACAACAATGCCGAAAAATCTGACGTTTGGTACAATCCTTACAAACACAATTTTGTATTAAAAATATGCGTCAGATGCTATTTTGTCAGCATGTAAATAAAATTAAAGTATTAGCAGGTTTCGTTGGCCTTTGCGTCTTTAACAGATGATGAAATGTAAAATTTATATAATTGGAAAAGAGCAAGTACAGAGTTACTTGCCGGCTCCTCTCTGTAGGCACTGCTTTCCGAACCGATGATAAATGTTAAAACTGTGTTATGACGATTTCTTTTTGCCACATGAGCTTATACTAAGCGTATATGGGCGTATATTTCGTTAACACGACTCATAACATACTATGATACTTCACGCTTTGTATATGCGGATAAAAGCCTATGTAATTAATAAGGCTCCATCGAGGTATATATAACAATTCAGTTTAATCTCTAAAACACATACATACTCGCTACATACTATATTAAAATGTCCACAAACCCGCATTAGTGCCAGGGTGCTGAATGGCAGTACATGGCCTGAGCCCTATCCTATCCTGGTATGTGCCGCTTCTGTGGGAACTTTTGTAGGATGATTATGTGATGATTGCAATGGATCTCGAAGTGTTTTAGATTTTTCGATAATAATAAGATGAAAGAGAATACATGCAACTAACAAACAGAACGAATAATAAATTAAAACAATCACCCAGGCAACGGTAATACTATTAAAGCAGTTATAGCGCCTCGGTAAATGAACGTAGGTAAATCAAAAGATTTCTCTGTAATCCGTTTAGCGAATGAGATTTTACTGAAAACCCGTGTCAACAACCCTTTAACTGAATTGTTCTGTGAAAACTTTAACACCATTTTAAACAGATTTAGCATGCACTAGAACTCTCATTCGAGTCTCGTCCAATTAGTCGAGCGGTGGAAATAAATTGTGATACGGAATGTTTCGTGTGAAAAGTTTTATGTGTTCTTCCTTTTCAACCGACTTCCAAAAACAAAGAGGTTTTCAATTCGATGGTCTTTTTTTGGCTTTAATACCTCTTGAGTTTAAGGTCTGTATACCAAATTTCAAAATCCGTTCAGTAGTTTCAGCGTGATTGACGCACAAACATCCAAGCAAACAAACTGTCACATTTATAATATAACTGTGATAGGGTGACAAGCTCTACCCGCGGCGTCACTCGCGTGGTACCCGGGTAAAAAGTAGCCTAAGTTCTAATACAGACTATAATCTGTCTCTGTACTAAATACATACATATATGATATTCTGTTTTGCGTGAAAGAGTAACAACAACCACCAAAATACTTACAAACTTACGTGTTTATAATGTTAGTACGAAACTATTTAATAAGATAAAGCTGAAGGTTTGTTCGTTTGAACGCGCGTATCTCAAAACTGTTAGAATAGCAATTCGATTTAGCAACGTAATAACCACTAAATCGCAATACAGAACCAGTTTAAATAATTCCTGAACGAATTTAAAAATAACTACCATAGGCGCAAAGACAAGTTAATTTATAATGCCCTTAATGTATTTCCCTGTTCGCCATGTCGAATAATTCCCTCCGAGAGTTATCTAAAAGGCCATATAAAATACACTTTTTACGACCGAAGAAAAATACGACACGGAATGGTACGAAAACTGATATACAACGCAATTTCTGAAAGTACACTTTTAGGATTAGCCAAGTGAATTGATTTTAGATATTATATTTTGCAACATTATATATATTGAAATATAATATCCTACCCTACTCTACTAATCTACTGTTATAAATGCGAAAGTTTGTAAGGATGTGTTTGCGGATGAAACCGGGTAAGGCCGTATCCCGTAGCAATATCGGGATAAAAAGTTGCCTTTGTGTTATTCCAGTTGTCCAGCTATCTAAATACCAAATTTCATTGCAATCGGTTCAGTAGTTTTTGCGTGTAAGAGTAACAAAAATACACACATCCTTACAAACTTTCGCATTTATAATATTAGTAGGAAGAATTGATGTAAATTGTAATTTCCAAAATCTTTCAACTTTAAACATTTAACAAAAATTTAGACTCAATTACAGATGCCATTTGTAATTAGAAATTACGATTGTATTCCGATTATATCTAATTACATCTTCACAAATTTAAACACATTCGAATACTAATTTATCTGAAAAACTGTATCCGAAAACTCCACAAAATTCTACTTCCTACTAATATTATAAATGCGAAAGTTTAAACGCGAAATGCGAAACCGATTGCAATGAAATTTGGTACGTAGATAGCTGGAATAACATATAGGTAACTTTTTATCCCGGTATTCCTACGGGATACGGACTTACGCGGGGCGCAGCTAGTATTTCAATAAAGGGTATGGAAGCATAATAATAATATGAATGTTATTCCCTCGTGATTGTGGAAGGTAAAGTGGCTTAAATATTCAGAAATGTTTAATTGAACCACGCGATGGAGTCATTACCTGAAGATAGCTATCATAACACACATAAATCAAATTGTTAGAGTAAAAGCTTACAGCATACAGCATTGCGATCGTAAATTTTTGAAACGTTAATTTAAATAGATGTTTATCTATACTTTTGACTTATAACATAAAGTTTAAGAGTTTATATGAAGGCGCTTATCTCAGGAACTACCGGGCCGAATTCAAAAATTCTTTCAGCGTTGGATATATGTACATGTGAGCCATGTATGGGCTATATATGTACCACGGGCGAAGCCGGGGTAGACTGCTATGCAATTACAAATTAAGGTGTATGCTTGAGTCTGTGTATATTTCTTTCTGTCTTTCTTTCTATATTTAAATCCAAAACGACCGAATTGATTTTAAAATATGAGCCTACTATTAAGTTTTCATGCAAAGAAACAATAATAAAGACATTGCATGTGTATTGTGTACCTTTATTGTTCAGCATGTGTGCGTTTATTGCGTGTCTGACACGCACACTAGCACGTAAAGGGTGGTCTGTTTTCAATGCAGTGATTACAGGGCGGTATTCTAGAGTTAAAATCAATTGTAGTGGTTAGCATGTCTACTACATGTTATGGGTGGAGTATCAAGTTTACCTTAAATATAAGAATGTTGCCTGAAGTCTAATGGAAATTGTTTTTTTTTTTTATGTTGATAGCTATAACGATATCGGTAAGGTAATTCATTTTACTGCTGTTGCGAAGCGAATTGAAATCAAATGTCAATTTAATGATACCAATGGATTCAGTCACATAAGTTTTTACTTAATGTACGTAGTGTTTATTTAATCATCAATGTAGGGGCAGAACGAAGCGAAGCGAATGCAATTTTTATTTCAAATAGTATGGCTTAAAGTAGTGGTGGCTCAGTGGTAAGAACCTCGGACTTCAAAATCCATAAGTGCAGGAAATAAATTTATTTTTCAATTTATCTGCACATGCGGATAATATCACCACTGCTTAAAACGGTGAAGGAGAACATCGTGAGGAAACTGGCATGTCAAAAGTTCGATGACATGTGACATCTGCTAACCCGCACTTGCCCAGCGTGGTGGATTATGGCCTGAACCCTTATAGGAGGCCTTATAGGAGACCAGCAGTGGGAACATATATATAGCATTTATTTATTTATATTTTTATTTATTTAGATTTTCCGACCTCAAAAGTGTACAATACGGCTAAAGAACCTTTCACTTCAAAATGTTTAGATTCAAATTTCAAAACGTTTGAGAATAAACGCCGCCTAAGGATTATCGTAACTGAAGCGAAGCGAAGCGAACGCGTGGCAAACGGTAACAATTCAATACGGTCAATAAATGATCGGATTGTTTATCAAGCCTTATCATGATACACTTGAATACCTGGAAGTGACAGCGGCTGATATGATATCGAATAGTTTTTCGACACTTGAGCGTTGAGAGATAAATTAAATGGGTTTTCAAGTGGCGACACGGTGGCTAGTGATGATGATACTATTGTTGTGATTGGGGTTTGTCTGTTTTATAGACCTGCATTTTTATATGTTAGAGCAGACAAGCGAGTTGGTGGTCGTCTGGTGATTAGCAATCATCACCGCCCATGAACATTTGCGAAGGTAAGGCCTGTGGTATTTTCGCGTAAGAGATAAATAAAGTATAAACGACTGGAATAAGGTGTACTGTGAAAAGTGTAGAAGAGTATATGTTCCTTCATCTCAGCCACTCATCAAACTCGAACTCAAACATTTATTCATTCAATTAGACTTCTTATAGAAGCACTTTTGAGTCGACATATTACACAGTTATAACATTTACCACCAGTTCGGAAGGCAGTTTCTACAGAGAAGAGCCGGCAAGAAACTCTGTACTAGCTCTTTTGATCATCGTATGAAAGACTAGCTTTCACATACTAATATTTTACGCCGATCTTATGAGGTTACTTCCCCGGTGCGAGCTGGCCCAATTCATGTCAAAGCGAGGGCGATTCCCACATCAAAATGCTTGGTCTATGTAATGCATGGCTGGCGGTATCTTGACGTATACGCAAAAGGATTATATCTCAACGCATTAATCATGCATGGCTATGAATATAGTTGTTTGTTTAATGTTTTATGTCATGATGGCTAATTGAGCTGAAGGTTCGCATGATGGTAAACGATCAATATGTCGAAACAGTAGCATGCTACTATTTCACGCCGGTTTCCCAGCTCGTGCCGAAGCATGTTCGACTCTACATAATGTCAATATATCCTACTAATATTATAAATGCGAAAGTTTGTAAGGATGTGTGTATGGTTGTTACTCTTTCACGCAAAAACTACTGAACCGATTGCAATGAAATTTGATACGTAGACAGCTAGACAACTGGAATAACATATAGGCACTTTTAATCCCGATATTCCTACGGGATGCGGACTACGCGTTAAACCGCAGAGCGCAGCTAGTCCTTCATAATATTATTATAGATCAAAATGTAAAAAGACATTATTAAATTGCTAATTACTGAGTTTTATTTAAATTACTTAAGCGCTACTAAAACGAATACTAAAAAAGCTTCCTTCTTTGAAAATAATCGTATTTACACGCCTTTATATTTTATTACAGGAAAAAAGGAGATGATTAATTAGGCGACATTTTCTTTAGCAAAAAGAAGTGATAGAATAGACTTTTCCTTATAGAACGTTGAATTTTGGATAATCCATATAGATGAGAAAGCTAAAGAAAATCACAATGTAACGATAGCTTTTGTCTAAATATACGCTTCTTGAATGCGAAATTCAATACCGTTGTAAGCATAATTTCTCTTCAATGACACGATAAACAAAATAGAAGGTCGTCACTTCATATAACTTTGGTTATAAATAGGTACTTTATTACATTGCAGCGTTATTTATGAGACGGGGATGAACGAATTTCAGGTTGTGTTTTGTTAAAGTAAAATCGCCATACATTTTCTGGAACGCGTTTACGAGTCCGACAAAATTAAGCATTTTTCGAAGAGTTTGTGATGAAATAAAACTATATCAAACAAAACTAATTATTGCCATAAATTGATAACTTCTTTACTCATAAAAGTGAGAAAAATTTGGTTTGAAACGATGATAATTGATGATAGAATCTGATAGATATTAAACTATTAACCGTTACCCCTCCAATCGAGACTACTATCTAATTATGTTATGTTTTTCATTTTAACAAAGTACCTGTGCCCTCCCACACTTCACTATGGCTGATTTTGTTGCAGTTTCACCGACACGAAGAAAAACTAATTAAACGTCAGTTCAATCTATGCAGAACTTGTTGAGTTCTTTCAGTGTACACAACAGAACTTTACATTATCATGTATCGGCAAAAGGCCATAAAATAGTGGCATCGCATAATATAGTGGCTTTTGTTGCTGTAATAAAAACTTATATATCCTTTTTTTTAATACTAATGTAGTACATATCGACCTGTTACTGTTTTACTATCTATAACATCGTATTGGGCAATTAGTCTAAGAGAAAAATTAACCGACCCTGTTTTATCATGACATCACTTTAAGCTTTTGGTTGATGCAATTCATTATTATGATAGGCCAGTTTTATTATACACTAGATAGCTGAACGCGGCTTCGCTCACGTGCACCATTGAATGTAGAGCTTCATGGACAATTTATGATTTTATAAAAGCCACCACAGTGTCTTCGGGTCTCTCTGTAGAAACTGTTTTCCGAACGTGTAGTAAATATTATTTATTGGCGATTAAAAACCTCTTCGTAAGAAGTCTTGAATAAACAAATGTTTGTTTTGTGCTTTAGTTTGCAACATAAAGTAATGAGAGTTAAAATGTTTAACTTTTGTATGTGTTTAAAAATGAAAAACATTTTAAAAATCTTTCCGAATATCATTGTCAAATATTCCCATTGATTGTTAACAACAAAAATGTATATGAAAATAACATAATTGAAATCCGTGTCAATATAAACTTGAAAAATTCGCGTGTAAACGCCAACTGCTACTTTAAACAGATATCCAAAATATGTGACATCACCAAATAAATTTGCTCACCTTTACGGGAGACGACGATAGCCATAACTGAAACAGATCTGACGTCACCGATGTGCTCCTTGCTTCATGCCGCGGCCTTGGAGACAGTGGACCACCAGATGTTACACTATGCAGCCGATTAACCTCATCTATTGAAGCACATTCTTTCACATATTTCTCCAACAATCGAGGCTTATTCTCTAACAATCTCTTCAATTCTTCTAAATCTTCATCGGTACAATCGTCCGGCGAAGCACTCTCGATAACTCCTTTAAAGTCATCAGCGCATTGCATTATTAGTTCATTAGTAGCTAAAACGTCGTATACGACCTTATTGCCTAATTCTGGACTAGAACTTTTAAAGTAATCACTATCACATTGTCTTGCACTATCTAGCTCTGATTCACAACCATTCTGTTCCGTGATTTCTACTATTGTAATCGGTGGGGCTTCTTTGAGCATGTTGCCGTTTTTATTTGGTTTTATTTCATCTGGTATCTCGTACACTAGTTGCATAAGCGTATGTGTTCTCTGCTTGGTATCTTCCCCTTTGTCTGTCTTATTATTTGCAATGTTCACGTCGGGATATTTCGCTGTGTTCTTCACGTTTGCATTCTCAACTACGTCTACAGGATTTTCTGAAGTCATTGCAGATCTAGTGGTTCTCTTTCTGTATGTGAATGACTTCGCTGCTGACGGCTGACATTTCTACGTCTCCAAACTTAGATAGCTGTGTACCTGTAATGAAAGAAATGTTTATGAGACTACAATCTCGCTTGATTATCTCTATAATATTATCTTATACAGAAAAACAAAGATAAATTTGAATGCATGTTAAAGATCAAAATTATTTCCGTTGATATTGATCAATGAAGGATAATTTGGTAATGTCATATTGGATTGTACGATATTTACTTCCTGTTTAAATCATTTTATGTCGAAGTTATCAATCAGATTAAAACCTAAAACAGTTGACGAGATAAGATTGAATTGATACGAATTAATAAATTCCATAATACGCTTAATATGCGATGGGTGTGATTTTTTAATCTGCAATTATTTGATTGTAAAAATAAGATATGTTAATAAATGGCTGGTTATATAAAAGATAATTTAAAGCATAAAAGCCAGGCTATTCAACTTTAAGTCAATTTCGGAAACAGAATAAACAACGACTGAGCGACAATTGGAAATTTAATCAGAGGGAGACGCATATAAATGTCGGCGTCTATTTTTCAGCAAAAGACACAATAGAGCGAATAAAATAGAATAAACACTGTTGTGACCGATTATGATAAAGATTTACGTAAGAAAAGTGTAATATAACACGGTGTTAAGCCCCAACACCCAATACTACGTTTGAGAAGGGTTGATCCCTTCATTTCATTTTGAAAAGATCCGAATCTGGTAACGTAATCCTGTGCCAACGTAACTTTACGACATGCGATATATTTCATTGAAATTGCTAGAGTTGGCAACCCTCTTGAGATTTGGGTTGATGATTTATAAAGTCTAGATGGCGTTAGTTTGTTAAACGTCACAGCGAGAGTACCATCTTTTACCTGTTTAAATTTCAAGCGTAATATGTTTACGATGAACCGTCTCATATTGTAACTGCATCGATTACATAAAGCATATTATTTAGTAAGTATTCATATATCCGTATAACATCATTTGTTCCTCTTTCATATTCCAATAAGATTTTCATAATTAACACCGTTAAGAACCACTTCGTTCGCATCAAATTTCCATGTCAAAACAACATGTCACACGGCTAGTCACAATTAATTGGTATCAAAGACGTGACTATGCTAAAATATGAGTAGGAATGATCAATAAAGTGTAATTAGTACGATCTATGAAGAAGTGTGTAGTAAACATACTTAATGAGAGTTTTAATAATGAACTTGCGTCAAGAACTCTGAAATAATAGTTTGTGTAGACGCTGTTTTATATGACCGAAATTTACAACATACAATACTATTCTAGTCTTCCGTAATTCCATGTTCGGCCCTCTTGACTTAGTTGTCAAGTTAGTGTTGTCTGGCAGAGCATTTGCATTTTGGGATAATTTCGTTTATTTATGAGAACAATTTACATGATTGACAGAACTCGACATTTACGAAAGCTGCTGTATCAACAATGCTGTCTACGTACTTTTAATTTAGAGATTGGAACAACAATTGGAGTATAAATCAACAAAGACATTACGAACGCGTCGTTAGAAGATAGTAATTGAAACATTATATTGTGTAGTGTATGTCTAGATGTAGCAGGACACGATTATATGAATACTAATTATAGTAATTTCATTTCTAACCCAATAATTTGCGGTATATATTTGAATTTGCATCAATATTGATAGTCGAAAGATACGTTGATCGAAATAAACTTGGATGACGTCACTAACTCGATAATGAATACATAATGAGGATATCTCCAGCGACGGGGGTTGAAATGCGTAGCCATTACCGGCTAAATGCGACGCAATTTAGCTTCAATTTGTCCGAAATATTAGAGAGAAATTCTCTTTAATAATGCAATAGATTATCTCTTGTGCTACATTTGCTGAGAACTCAAAATTAAAGCGCTATATTTCTTTCAGATCAACTATTTCGTTAACCAATATACATATACATACAGAGTAAATACTGACTTTACAAGGAACAATGTGTAGAATTTCTGGTGCCGTAACACATTCGTTTCAACATTGTGCTGTTTGTTAGCAGTTATATTTTTGCTATAAGGATTCTTGATAATTTGCGTTTTTGTATGTTTACAAAAGCTGTTATTACGGAGTCGTTACGCCCTTTAATGTGGGGACAATTGATCTAAACAACAACATTTCTTTGCGGGAACGGTATTCTGAGCAGGTGGTAATAAAGTTTTTGTCATATAATGATTCGCTTCTAAAAAGACTAGCTGTATAAATGTTTGAGTTAAAATTTAACTTCGCAGTGTTTTTGAATGTATAGATTAATGGAGAAAAACAAAACGATTAGTGCGTCGGTGTTTCGAGAAATCTAGCATAAAAATAAACGACTACATACGACAATATCACATTCTTGGATGCGTCCTTGGTAAGGGAATGATCGATGAATACTCAGGCATTCTTTAGAGTAAAAACAAGTGAATAAAACGCACGGTTAGTGGCTAACAAGTAACTGCGGGAGTGCGGACGTGCCATCCTTAAAGGGAACTGATAACATATTCAAGTCTGTCATCGATCGTGTATTGTAGTGGACAAACACACACTGATTGACCGCGTCGCGAATATAAATGGATCAAATATAGAGATTCTGATAAATGTTTTGGTCATGCTGCTTATTGTGGTCTAATGGGTTGGCCAAAGTATCTTAGAGGTTTGAGACATTACTTTGGTATGTATGGGTTTAATTAACAGGTGACATTTTGTAATTTCTAAATATATCGTAGTGTATTCAGATGTTCAATTGTTATATGTTTAAAAAATCGTAAATTTAAATTTGATATTATATATATTTTTACAGATCGGAGGCCCATGTCCTTTTCCTTACCCTTCCCATTCTGTTCCTTTATTCCTCTCATCAATCCTTTCTTAATCCCTCCCCAATTTAAAGTCGGCAATCCATTTGTAGAGGTGTAAGGTTTGCATTTTCGCTTCTCCAAATGTTCATGGGTGGTGGTAGCGCCTACCATCAGGCGACCCACCAGCCCCATTTATTTAATTCATTTTCAATGTATTCATAAAGTAATGTTTTTTCCATATCCAATTCACCAACATTTAGATAATCTACAGTTCTATTTGAAACGTTGAAATACTAGGTCATGAAAATTAAGTTACAAAAGTTAGCTTAACCCGTGCTTGCTCCATATTACTAGCAAATATTATACCTAGTCTGCATATTGATGTAATTTCAAACATTATCATTTCTGGCTATTGTCCAACATTGTTCTGATTCTGATAAGCTATCGAGGCTGAATAGCAAAATTTTGAAATTGAGCTGTGTTATAGACGGAATACTAAGTTATATTCCTTGAAGTTTATGAAATGATATTAGGTAAACTGCTTTCCGAACTGGTGGTAAATAATTTCGTTCTGTGTTTTGACGATTCAAAAGTGATTCTAGAAGCCTAGCTAGTATATTGTATTTTTGAATGTTTGTAACGTTTTCATGCAAAAACTGCTGCATCGATTTAAGAAATTCTGACACCATTAGAAAGCTGCAACTTCACTGAGTGACATAGGCAATAAATGTACCACGGGCGAAGCCGGGACGAATATCTAGTCGTGAATAAATTGGCACGTCTAAGATAAAACGACAAGCGATACCTGCCAACCAGGCTGTGTACGCGTACTGATAATGAAATAAACAAACAATCTAAACTTTCCTCTCAATAAAACATTAGAAGATGAAGATACAGCTTCCCGAACACAACAACCGTGTGTATAGAGCCGATTCGACGCAATAAAGCAAATGTGTCCGGCCGTTAGTTACGCAACGATCAAAAGTACACCATTCATGCGATACGCGATGTTACAATTGAAACGAGTTTAGTCATCATCATCATCATCATCAGCCCATATATGTTCCCACTGTTGGGACACAGGCCTCCTATGAGGGTTCAGGCCATAATCCACCACGCTGGCCAAGTGCGGGTTGGCAGATGTCACATGTCGTCGAACTTTTAATTCTTGGACATGCCGGTTTCCTCACGATGTTTTCCTTCACCGTTTAAGCACGAGTTTAGTATGGGAAACAATTTTGCCACAACCATACAAAATGTATATTAGGAAACTAGCGGTCCGCCCCGGCTTCGCCCGTGGTACATATATAGCATATAGCCTTTCTCAATAAATGGGCTAGCTAACACTGAAAGAATTTTTCAAATCGGACCAGTAGTTCTTGAGATTAGTGCGTTCAAACTTACTCTTCAGCTTTATAATATTAGTATAGATTAAAAGATACGGACCTATGGTTAAATAGTTTGTGAGTTCTATAACTCAATGACTGTTTGTTCGATCTGTCAAGGCTCAAAGGCTTCATTATAACGGCCGGGCTGAAGCTAGGCTTTCACAAATAGAAGCCTACAGGTATTTCAATAACAAACCAGAAATACTCGACCTCTTGAGATGCATATAAGAAATTATGTGAAAGAAAAATGCTATTTTAAAACAGCTTTTTATTTCGATGGCTTTGCAATCTGGGTCAGAAATGTGTTTTAACTTATGTATATTAAGGTTTTAATGTTTTAATGTAATAATTTTTCGGCCTGCGACTTCGCTCGCGTGGTCTACAAAATTTTGTATGTAAACAACGTAGATTTTCGAAGAAGAGGCGATATATGACATTTTTTTTTCTACTTAAAAACTGTAAAAGATAGCAATTAAAAATTATAAAAATTGATTATATTATTAACTACCTTACCTCATTTTAACTATTTTCACGAATACGACACGCACACATAGAACTATAACGTAACTATTTTAATAAAGGAGATAAAAACTAAGGCCATCTACAGCCTAGGCTTCATTACCAGATCTTATTATCTAGGCCACAGTCTTTATTACACTTCAATATAAGCCTTAATGTTCCCTTCATCACCAATTACACCATATCATCTAGTTTAGTCCTGTACAGGGCCTAGCACTGCCATACTGCTAATAAACCATCAGGAATCAACTTCTTTTCTTCATTTCTATGACGATTTACCTTTCGAATTTTACGCTGCGTCAATTTTTTTTAAAGTACTGTAGCAATGGAATTAGAGATGCCTTTTTGCATTGCAGTTATGATAAATTAAATAAAAAAAGAAAGCGGTTCAGTTATGTTGAAAATAATTACTTCATTAACATTAAAAATATTCAAAGACGAGGAAGCAATTTATGCAAACCAAATTCATGCTATACAAAGAGTTTGAAATATAAAACAAACTAACTTAACACACGCGGCTTCGCTCGTATAGTCAAACAGAGTAATAGTCTCGGGATTTTCCCCGCATACTTACCTTATAGGATTTTCAGTACACAAACTATCTTGTCTTATCTCGGGTGTCAAACTATCTTTACACCAAATTCTTCTTTACACCCAAATCGGCTAAGTGCAACAGGCAGACATACAGATAGACAGAGTAATCTTCACATTTATAACTTCAATAGAGATTATATCATAAAATCTAGGTGACAAACGTCAAAATCCAACACATAATTTCATAGCGCGACTTATGGACTTAGAACCAATAACAAATTGGAACTAAGGCACACTAAGGTCAGTACGATGAGGATTCACGGCCATATAATAAATTAGTAGGTCATTGCATGCGGCCAAAGCTTGTATTATTATTGAACTAGCTGCGCCCCGCGGTTTCACGCTCGTAAGTCCGTATCCCGTAGGAATATCGGGATAAAAAGTGCCTATATGTTATTCCAGTTGTCCAGCTGTCTACGTACCAAATTTCAATGCAATCGGTTCAGCAGTTTTTGCGTGAAAGAGTAGCAAACACACACGTCCTTACAAACTTACGCATTTATAATATTAGTAGGATAGTAGGATATAATATTAGTAGTATAGGATAAGTACGCGGCGATACAGTATACTAGATCTAAAGAGGGGCAAAGAAACGAATTATGCTGGTACCTTGGCCCATATCGTCTCAAAGCTATATTTAGAAGCGTTTTTTCAATCCTTTGCTTTAAAACAATAAAGGTAACGTAATTTCTCTGTATTTGCCTATAAATGTATGTTATTATGTATTCAAAAAGGAATAACATTTATAGGTACTTATTGCTGACCGTGACGTTGTGATATTTTCCCAAAGAATTTTTTTCCAATGTGATGAGGTTTATTTTAGCAATGCGATATGTAAGTGAATTTTACAATTCTGTAGAATAAATTGCAAGTTTTAGGATAAAGTTATTACAGGTATATGTAAGCGATAAATTTAGAAATGCCAATACTAATTGCTTTCAACACGCAACGATTGCGTAGTGTCTTTCTTTTATGTCAACAATAATATGATTAACGTGAGTTAATTCTATTTAGTGTTATTTTTTATCTAATTATTATTAAGCCTTTGTATTGTTTCTTCTTACAAATCCTAGAATTCCATATTATGTAAACAAGGAAGTCAATGTTGTTAATTTAATGACTTAACGCTTTTAAATAAAGAATAATATGGAAATGGAGCATGCTCCGTCACGAATTGACTCTCCGTCATGAAACGTCACGAATATGTACGTGAGCCCAGAGTGTTATTCTACTAATATAATAAACGCAAAAGTGTGTATGTATGGATGTTTTTTAAAATTTCACGCAAAAACTACTGATCCGATTGCATGATGGTGAAATTTAGTACGCAGATAGCTGGACATACATATAGGCAACTAAAAACGTAGCTGCAATAACACATAGGCAACTTTTCATCCCGATATTCCTACGGGATACGGACTTACGCGGGTGAAACCGCGGGGCGTAGTTAGTAGGCTATAAATGTACCACAGGCGAAGCCGGGGCGGACCGCTAGTTACATATAAAATTACAAAAGTTTCAACGCTGCAGCGCAATTTATACCGCAAAGTATTTCAGCCGGCGAGCTTCACCGAAGTTAAATCTGAGATATAAAACTTGAGTTCGTACTATTTATGATTTAATAACAAGTTTTATGTCAAATAATTTTATAAAGAAAGTAGAATAAGTCTCTACAACACTGGGACAGATGTACATCAAATTATTTATGGCAAATCCAACTGCTTTCTTAGTTCTATAGAGGATGAATGGACGAAGATTAATTACTTACCAACTAATTGAGACATAACACGAAATGGCGCAGTGATCATCTTTTTATTTGCATACATACATCCGAGTTAAAACGTGGGCTAATGATATTTTATTTACATTGAAATCTGAAAATCCCGCTCGCCTATATAATATACATGTGAATACTAATTATCATAAAAAAGAACGATAGAATGTTGTTGCCGCTAAGGATTTTAGAACTTTGATTCTCAATTTCCATTTATTCGACTCTGTTCTCGTCCATTAATTTATATCATCTTAATGTATTTTTTTTTTCTTTTTATTATTCAAGGGACTTTGTCGCTTAGCGACCACGTCGTCCCGTAAGTACTAATTACAATTCAAAAACACGTATGCATACAAATACAGATTAAAACATAACAATTATTTTTATAAGCCATTATCTTAATGTTGTTATAGCTAATTTGCTACCTAAGTACCAGACCACCCGTTCGACTTGTCTCAGATAAAAATCTCTTGTCACAAGTAACGATTCGTACCTATTTACACATTGTAAAATTCCGTTAAACCGATGTTTATTTACACGTGGATGAACAAACGCAAAGTTTATTTTATCGCCGGGTTTGTGATCCGTTTGTTGTTCCTAGCTTTTTGACACAACTGCTATTTGCTGCTATGCTTGGTTTACGATCGGCGCAGTTGCGGATGGAGGGATTTTCGCTAAATTTATCAGGAAATGGTAGTTCTATGATGTTTTGTGTTACGACAGAATGATATTTCAAAGTAACTGATTGTCTTGGTTGTTGTCAATACGGGTTATCATGGTGGTAATTATGTAATAAATGTGGTAATTAAACATTATTTATTATAGCTATTCTAGTTATTTATGGTGAGTTGTTTCACTAAAAAGAATTTAAATGTTAGTAAAGGGAGTTATTCAACTAGTGTAACTAACGAAGGAATAGCTATCAATAATTGATATACAAAATGTTCCTTACTCAAAAATCAATTGAATATATCCATTAGTTTAGGCATGAAACATGATTTTTAGGTTTCATGATATTCAAACATCTTGTAGATAGTAGTTATATAGAGATACTAAGATACTAAGATACTGACACTGCGATAACGTGACAATGCGCCGTTGCCACACTTCTCTCTTATTATTATAGTGAATAGATTGATAAACAGTTATTTATTAGGATTTTAGTTTTATTCATCATCATCAGCCCATATTTGTTCCCACTGCTGTGATACAGGCCTCCTATGAGGGTTCAGACCATAATTCACCACGGTGTCGTCGAACTTTTAATTCTTGGACATGCTGGATTCCTCACGATGTGATCACCCTTTGGTGATGTTATCCGCATGTGCAGATAATAAATCATTACAAATAAAATCATTTTATTTCTTACTCGCTCGCCTGGTTTCGACACTGATATATATATATATATATATATATATATATATATATATATATATATATATATATATATATATGTGTGTATAATTTTTCCGAAAGCGATTAACCTGTTTCGGAGAAGTTTCGTTACAAACACTTTGACATGAAGATATATAATAAATAATTATACTATATAAAGCTACACACCCACTGACTGACTGACATCGCTTTTCTCGGAAACCGGGCGAAAAGTGGAGA
>NC_052130.1:4821131-4828712 GCF_012273895.1 Zerene cesonia | reverse complement strand
TAAGTCTTGATAATACTGGTCCACGCAAAAATCCACGCGGGCTGCTTGCAGCCCGCGCACCGCGTACCAGCTAGTCTAATATATATATCTGAAAGGTGACTGACTGACGGACATAGTGATCTATCAACGCCACTGCCCAAACCACTGGACGGATCGAGCTGAAATTTGGCATGCAGATAGATGTTATGACGAAGGCATACGCTAAGAAAGGATTCTGCTAAATTCTCAATTCTCATTCTCAATATATATACAAGAATTGCTCGTTTAAAGGTATAAGATATATAACAATTTCCAATATACTATTAGGGTCTATTGGAGACTGTGGGACTATCCAATGGAGAAATCATTTTTCAACCTTTGAGAAGCGCGTTTAAAAAAACAACATAATTTTAATGATTGTTAATTCTTAAATACAATTTAACTCACCTAACAACCTGCTTTAAAAAGATGCATAAAATTAATCAACTTCGGTGATAGTTTGTTAGCATATGTGTTATCTTTATATATAAAATTCTCGTGTCACAATGTTAGTTAGCATACTCCTTCGAAACGGCTGGACCGATTCTGATAAAATATTGTGTGCATATCGGGTAGGTCTGAGAATCAGCTAACGTCTATTTTCCTTCCTAGTAAGCTATTTATATATCTATATCTTTCAATCGAGTTGTAAAAGCTTATAGGTAAATCTACAAGGGCTGATTTAATGGTTCATTTTAATAAAGCAGTAAATAACATAAATAAGTAGTGATTTTCAAATTAATTTTTTATGCGAACAGTAATTGGTAAATATTTTACAATCGTACAATTAACTGCAGTATAAACAGTATAATTAATTTTTTATGCTTATTGTGCAGTGTTATTTCAACCAGACTAATTAAAACTAATAGTACTTTAAATTAATTTTTAATATAGCAACTGCTTATTCCTTTAAGAAAAGCTGGCGAAATTAAATATACATTATGACTATATTCTCTGATTACTTTCTTTTAAAGCTTTCTTCGTTTAGAATTTAGTCCCTTCGTTTATTTCCTTGAATTTATCAAAGAAATTATAGAATAACAAATCAAATGGAAGATTTTATAGACCTTTTAACCGCGGAAATTTATCTCAAAGAGGAATATTAATCCTCATTTCCAACCGACTTCGAAAAAGAGGTCTCAATCTCAAATCTCAACTGTATTTTATTGTTATCTCGAACTTTCGACTTGATGAACTGATTTTGATATTTCTTTTTTATAGCTGGCGCCTTCCGAGTGGTCTTTTGGTCTAGTCTGACAATTTGAAGGCGCTTTAGCGTTCTGATAAAAATACTTATTAAATCACAAATCAATATTGACAGTATCAATATTGAAAACATAATGATTTTATGATGAGCATATTCAAAAATAACAGTTCCTTTTATAATATTGTAGTGTAAATTTGCTGGTCATACAATTTTATTTGAATTACTAATGAACTTGATTTATTCGACACGAGTTTAAAGAAGTTCGAAACAGTTGTTCAAATTTTTAGAGGAAAATTACATTTTGGCCAATATTGTTTGTTATTATTTCGAAATTTTTTAAAGTTCCGATTACATACCAATTTATATTTAATTCTATAGTAATTAAGAAATGTTTTTTAAACATTTATAAGTAAATATGTAAATAAGATTGTTAAGCAAACATTTCATATGAATGAATTTTTTTAGGTTAGTGGCATGAACTGTTGTAATTTACTCTACGAATGAATTTATTCTTTACTAGCTGTAACCTGCGGTGTTACTCGCGTGGTGCCGTGTCGTGTTCTAATCTGTATCTGCACCAAATTTTATACACAGACGATACGGTGTTTTCGCGTGAAAGAGTAACAAACATCCATATATACTTACAAACTTTCGCGATTATATATATTATATATTAGTAGGATTTGTTACTAACTGTTGTGTACGTGAGATAAATAAATAAATCAAACCCAAGTTGGTGGGTCGCCCGATATAAGAAACCGCCACCGCATATTGCATATGTGTAGCCAGCTTATAGGTGTTAAAGGAAGGATTGATGACTGATGATGATGAAAGGGATCCGTAAGGGTGAGGAAAGGGATGCGAAATACACAAATACAGGAGCTATTTTCAAACCGATCATATGAACGGTTGTGGTACCTTACCGGGTGCGAGTTGGCCCAATTCGTGCCGAAGCGTGCTCGACTTCCACGATAAAAACACAACAATTAAACACGGAGGATATACTTATCTTACTTGTTATAAACCGCACCAAAATCTGTTGCGAAGCGAGTTCGCTATATTATTTATTTATTCTTTATAGTACATATTAGCCAGTGAATTGAATTGTCAGTATTGCTATTAAATATTAAATATATAATAGTAGTACAAAACAAAGTCGCTTTCTCTGTCCCTATGTCCCTATATATGCTTAAATCTTTAACGCAACTTAATGGATTTTAATGTATTTTATTAATATATAAAATTATTCATTAGAAAGGTTTATATGTATAATAACATCTATACTAATATAATAACATTTTAACTATTCCGAATTGACGCGTACGAAGCCGCGGGCAAAAGCTATTTATTAAAATATAATAACTAAAGAGATGGAAGTGCCCGCACGTGCATATTTTCCTCATTTCGCGTCATAGATCGATAATTTATAATTACCAGGAATTGCCCTTGTGATTCATTAAGTTCAATTACCGCTTAAATTGCGAATTAATGAAGCGAAACTATTAACCGCATGCATTTTAACCTGACTAGGGACTGCCCGCTACATTGCCTATATTCTATGCCTTAACAGAGTTATGAGCTCGCCTATATATTAGACTCTGACTCCATCCGGATTTTTCAATCTGGAAAAACAAAGTAAAATATCATAATAGCCCATATTACTAGGAATAATGTGGCATTCTGCTGGTGAAAGTAAGTCGGTCTAGTAGTACGGGAGTCTATTTAAAACAAAAAAAAAAATCCTTTTCAAATAAAAATAGTTTAGCAGTTTAGTAAGTATCTAAAATGCAATACTGACGATAACATTTGAATACCCACTTGTGTAGAAGCTTGCAAGAATTTAATATAGATTGACGTATCTTTAAAGAATGTTACAAGGTATCTTTTATAGAGGTTTATTGAACAGTAGTGGCTCAGTGGTAATAAGATAGAACATAAATTTAAGGTCGGGGAATCGAGGCGGGCTTATTGAGGAAACTGGTGAAGAACGTTACAGTATCAAAAAGTCACACGACAAGTGACACCTGTCAACCCGCGCCTGGCTACTAGCGTGGTCGATTATGGACTGAACCCACGGAAAGTGGGCTGGTGATAATGATCGTATTTTCTAACTGAAATAGAATTTGAAAACACGAAGCGGATGGTTTGACACGAAGCCGCGTTGGAAACTTAGTTTTTATATCAAGACATTATAAACCATCGAAGCTCCCGCTAGATAAAATATAGCAGTTAACGGGATAATATAAGATTAATTCACAATTAAAATAAATGAGTATTATCGTTCACGTTAAATAAAGTGGCGTTCGAGTCGCCCGCCGTAACCCGTGCTCTCAATGAGAGGATCTTAAGTCGCCCGCCGCTATAATGCAGTTAGCTAGACAATTTGACAAAAGGAAAGTTTCATTCGAGGAAATAATGTTAATCTGAATTTCATGATGATAAGCATTATATAATGAGCTTATACAACCTGTGTTTACTTAAAAAATAGTTTTAATATTTCCTTTTTTTTTCAATTACTTCCAAAAAGGAGGAGGTTACTTATTCGCCTTTTTTTGTGTTACCTTATGACTTATTACTGGATTTTTGATCCTTACCGACTTTTGGTATTTGAATGCTGGTGTTTGCTATGTCCCATTTAAATTAGGTATAGTTCTGACAGTTTCAGTTTTTGATAAAAATAACTATTTTTATACCTATTGCTCTATTTTCTTATATGAAGCGGGTAGTGAATTAAAAACGAAACGTTTAATGCCACCAAGTTTACGGTCAACCTAGTATATAAACATAATTTATATCTCATTGTTTGCTTTATCCAAAGTGCATAATATTATTTCCATATGCGTTGATTTTATTGTACAAATATTATCATAAGATGCACCGGTTAAATCGAGATGAAACAAATTTATTTTCGTCTCAGAATTGTTTGTCGCCAAAAGTTTTTGGGTCAACACTAAAATGGTGTACGTCATAATTGCGATGTTGTAATAAGGTGACCGTGTACGTCGAAATGTAAATTATAGGAAACTAGCTTTCGCTTGTTTTTGTTACCACGAGATTGTGTTATCAAATTATTCTTCAAATAAAATTCAATGTTTTCTTCAACCCTTTTAAGTTTTTCTTTTCGGGATGAACTGATTATATTTGTACCTATTACTAGGATTCTAAGAAATTTCTATTGCCGCTTTGGTCTATAGGTGAAATAAATTATACTAAATTTCCACCCGCAGTTTCGTACGCAGGCATGCATGGTCTAAGAAAATTCCCCTGGAAATGTGATGTTTTAATGCGGTGAAAGTTAGCCCATAAGTATAACTATCTCCAGACACAATTATATCTTTAAATTGCTCTGTTGCGACGTAAAGGAAACACAACACACTTTTGCGATTAAAATATTAGTAAGGACAGTAAGGGATATGCCTAAACACTTTCGGATATTGTTAAGATCATCAGGATGTCCGTCCTTATAATATTAAAAACATACCGAGCCCCAATCATATGAATGAAAATAAATTGCGTACTTCAAGCATTGTATTTTCTCTCAGACTACAATATCGATTCCGATACTATCTGTTTCGGATTCTGTCATAGATAGACTAACCAGACTAAAACCAGTTTTCCCTTAATCACCGTCAATATTTCAACCAAGCGCCTCTCGGTTGTAACCGATTCTGAATTACAATATTGTACCAAAAATCTCTCCCTCTAATAGAACAATATTTAAAGTTAAAATTTATAATAAAAGCTTCTGTACTCTGTCGGAATCACACCTTATTCTTACAACCTTTCTTTTTTTCTTTTTCCTTTTACCTCAATCCTAATAAAATATTCCATTATACCCCCATAAAAATAATTACGAAAACAAATGGTCGGTGTTTTGCTTCCGTCCCTTGATTTTTAATGGGTCCAATAAAAATAAACTTAGTCCCTAAATGTGGGTAGGCACCTAAAATAACAGATATGGTCAAATACTGAGACCTTTTTGTTGTTTTAAACAAAGCAAAGTAGGAAAATCGTATCGTGTATAATATATGTTATCATTTAACAGATTTTGATTTCAAAAGAGTTACACGTATTATTTATTCCGGATAAAGATAAAAATCATAGATGGATGGATGATAAAAATACATGAAACATTGAAGATACGAACAAAAAGGTAAAAAATGGAAGAGCCCAGGGTCTATGACAAATTATTATGTATTACTGTAACAAAAATTATATAAAGAAACAGGGTATTTATATATTCTCGTAATGTCTACTGCAAAGTTTTAGTAAACATATAATAAATAAAAAATTCACCATATCAAAGGAGTGCTTTCCATATATGATCAGTAGATTAAAGCAATATAACATAGCAATAGAATATATATAGCAGAAGCTATCAAATGAAAATTCCTAGTTTTACATTACAATCTTAACAGTTCTATTTTTCTGTGTTTAATTATAAATATTAGTTAGTTATAAAATTCTAGACGCTCGCCCCGGGTCCTACTTTAGATTCCTGCTTTATCCCAAAGGAGCATTTAATCAAGATAAAAAAGTATCTTACCACCCAAGTCATCTCATACCCTTTGTGTATACCAAATTTCATCAAAATTCGTTAACAGTTTCAGCGTAATTGGCGAACAAACAAACTTTCATATTTATGATATTAGTGTGATACAGTGTGAAGTGTGATGTCAATTAGTAGCTGGGTAAAAATGTAAAGAGTTTCTATATGAAATTTGGTATAGATTATAGTCTGGATTAGCACAAGAGCTGGTTTTTATCCACGTGACGCCGCGGGTTGAAGTAGTTATAGAAGTAAATATATTTACAGATTTAATATAATTAAAATTAAGGATAATAATTATATTATTTCCTTTTAAAATCAGCGGCAGTATACATAATGTTAGTTATATTACATAATATTTAGGATATTTTATGTGCAGACTGAAATGTAACTTGCTTGATTTATTACAATGTTTCTAAGTGATATACATAGTAACTAGCGATGTGCCCCGACTTCGCCCGTGGCATATACAGCCTATGTTAATCAGCGAGGAAGCAGCTTCTACTGGTGAAAGATTTTTAAAATTCGTCCAGTGGCTTGTTTCAAAACATCACAAACCTATGTAGGTTTATATAAACAAAAGCGCAAACGTTCCCTCTTGTATTATTATGTTGAAATATCGTCAAAAGCATTTATTTTCGTCCCATTATGTAATGGACAATACAACGATAAAATCCAATACGAATTACGATATCCCAACTGTAGGTCTAAGCCCCTTCAACGTGTACACTGGACGCTTACTCAACCATTACATTCTTTCGTTGCAAATAAAACTCTATCATTTGACACTTAGGTCCAAATTGTGATAGCAAACCGTTGCTGGGCAAAGGATTAACTAATTCATATTGACATTGGTCATAATTTCTCAATTTGTTTGCGATTATTTGTCGCGGCTTTTGATAGCTATCTGTATAATCTAGATTCATAATAAACCTGACGCGGTCTATTTCGCTAGTCTTAAAGTTTCGATCAATAGTTATTATGATAATGTTACATTATATATAATAAGAATAAATAAGAAAAAGATTTGTTATTTCACCTACTTGTTCACAAACTGTCTCGTCCCGGGACTTAGTTGGTACCCAAGTATGGTCTCTTATAAGTAATTAAGACAGAACCCATGTTTAGTGGTAATTGAAAATACCATACTGTATTTTCTTGTGTTTGATTTTACGCGAGTATTATACATTTATAAATTAAAAACCATGACCACGCTCGCTGTAAAGTTTTTGGAAACGTCGGGTTAATAATATAATGAATAAATCGCGTTTAAAATCCGTTAAAAAGTTTTTAATTTCTAAATACCATTCTAATTACCAAAATTTTGTGGATTCACCACATTTCTATATTTGTATGTATGTACGAAATTAACGCAATTAATTGCTGCTAAGATTTATATGAAACTAGCTTCGCCCCGCGGTGTCACCCGCGTAAGTCAATGTCTATGTAGCAATATCGGGAAAAAAGTTGCCTATACGATATTCCAGTTGTCCAGCTATCTACTTACCAAATTTCATTGCAATCGGTTCAGTAGTTTTTGCGTGAAAGAGTAACAAACATACACACATCCTTACAAATTTTCGCATTGACAATATTAGTAGGATAGTAGGATTAGTCATACGTAGGTGCTATAGTAACAAGATATAACTATTGGAAAGGTAGGTATCGCGAGACTAAATTTAATTAAACCCAGTTTAGTGCCAGTTATTTAAAGTCATAATCGATCTGCATATTAAATTACAGCTAAATTGATTCATATAATAGAATGAAATAACACTACATTCGTTTAGTTATTCATCCTGCATAT
>NC_052130.1:4797012-4820131 GCF_012273895.1 Zerene cesonia | reverse complement strand
TAAAATTTTTCAGTTTCATAGCATTTTTATTTTTATTTTTTATTAATTTTGATCCAGCTCAAAAGATAGGTTAGTCTATTATTTTAATTGCGATAAATGACTACCCGGGCGATTCTGGGGGGTGCACTTATAACATAAAAGTTCTAATTTTTATACATAAGGTCCAATGATATCATAATACATATATAGAAATCGAGAAATCGCACTATTTGGGCTAGCTCGCACCGATGAAGGTACCACACCCACAAAAGATTGTAATTAACATAATTATTTTTAACAAAAGACAACACCGCATTCAAATTGTCACAACTAGACCAAATTTGAATGGCCACATTTGAGGCACAAGCTATCAAATAAAAAAAGAATCATCAAAATCAGTTCACCCAGTCGAAAGTTCTGAACTTAATAAAAATCGAATTTAGAAACCTCTTTTTTTTGGAGTCAGTTGAAAATAAATGCGTTAGCATATTTCTGTCGATGCCTACCTACGTGGAAACGAAAAAAAATGGGATTTATCGTTTATATTAGTCAGTGTATCCGATAAAAAAATATTACTTCAATCAATAACAGTTTCTAGGTTTAGTGATCTCATCTTGCGAGATAAGGGGATCAAATGATAAGCGGCCGTCCTTTGTCGAGGTGATGGCGCGTATATCAAGAAATGACAATAATATATAATACTAGCTGCTCGCCCCGGCTTCGCCCGTGGTACATATATAGCTTATGTCACTCAGTGAAGTTGCAGCTTTCTACTAGTAATACAAGTAAATAGAAATTTTTGAAATTGGTCCCGTGGTTTTTTGCGTGGCCTCCTATGAGGAATATATCCCATCCTACTAAAATCATAAATGCAAGTCTGTAAGGATGTGTGTGTGTGTTTGTTGCTGTTTCACGCAAAAACTACTGAACCAATTGCAATGAAATTTGGTACGTAGACAGCTGGACAACTGGAATAACATATAGGCTACTTTTTATCCCGATATTACTACGGGATACGGAATTACGCGAGTGAAACCGCGGGGCGCAGCTAGTAATATATAATACTAGCTTCGCCCCTGGTACATATATAGTCTGTGTCATTCAGTGAAGATGCAGCTTTCTACTAGTAATATAAGCAAATAGTAAATTTTTGAAATTGGTCCCGTGGTTTTTTGCGTGGCCTCCTATGAGGAATATATATTTATATATGTAGAAGTGAATAGGTTTAAAAATGTCGCACCAAGATCTTATTATGTGGGAGAAGTGACTAACAAAAAGTCTTGGAAGAAAGGCTGATAATCGTGAAATTTAGGATGATTTATAAGACTAGCTGTTACCCGTGGCCTCGCACGCGTGAGCAAAAGAATTCGCAACGAGAATAACATGCAACCGCGGTAAAAGCTGACCAATATTAGGTACCTTCTTGCATCTAAGTTCTATCTCTAGAAATAACATATGACATAATCGTTCGGTTGCAACGTGATAGAAAGACAAGCAAACAAAAATTCACACTTCCGTAATATAGATTATATAAAAAATAGTATATAGATTTTGTAAAAAAAAAATATGAAATGTCATTAGAAAAAAACAATGAAATAAACTGTTCCTAAGAAATTTAAAACGATTACAGCTTTTGTTCTTCGGTACCTCTTATCAAAGAAATCATCACTGAATTAAAGAAAATGACATGCTCTTTCCAATCACTGTACCCAGGAGGCGGTCATCATCAGATTGCACATAGACGCCAATATTCACATACATCGAAGTAGTTATAGGACCCAAAGATGAGCATAATTTTTAAACTAGAGTACCATATTTACACACATTTATCACCATTATCAGAGGCAACCTTATCCTAACTATTCTGTCCTACAACCATATCCTTCATATCCCCATCCTCCAAATTACACAAGCCACATCCGTGTTTAATTATTCAATATGTATTCTATGAAGCTCTTACCACGTATAACGTGATTACTACAGATTATACCGCTGCGTACACTTTACCTTATAGCTCTAAGTTATCCCCAATGACTTGTTTCATCAAAGGAATTTCGTTGAAGGGTTTTCTAGTAGAAATTACAAACATCGAAGGTGCAATGATGCCTATATCGAACAGACGGTAAAACAACACCTATAAGTATTAAAACGTTTAAAAATGTGTTAATAAGGGAAACTGGATACATGGAAAAACATTGTAATTAAAATTCTGTGTATTCTTAAATACATTTTACAAATTCTTGTTGAATACAAACAAATAAAAACTCCGTTTCTCTTACGTTGAATGTCTATAAATAAAACGCCATAGCACGCCCCAGTCTGCCGCTGGTAATAGTTTTTCTGCAAAGACAGAATTTCGCTGTCGTGACATGATGTTCACAGTGGGACAGAATGACTTGTTATTTGTATTACATAGATTCTTGGGGGAAAAACACCCGAGGTTAGGCAGCACGCACATAAATAACAGGAAATAATCGCTGTCGAATATAACAATATTTTATTAATATATAATTATATTATACATTTAAGTTTTTATAATTTGTCTGTTATCTGATATAAATAAATAAATAATTATCAGAAAAAAAACATGAAAGATCCATAGTCCACAATTTGTGCTTAGTTTCAATTAATAAAATATTATTAAATATAGAGATGCACATATTATAGGTATCTTAGTTTGTAAGGTATTTATTTTATTTACCCGGCAAACGCTGTTCTGCCCTACTCTTAAGTCTATGAAAAAAAGATGTTAGGCGATTTGCAACGCTATCCGACATGCACACGAAATTTAATAAGAATCGGTCCAGTCGTTTCGGAAGAGCATGGTAACAAACAATCTAATGCGAGAATTTTATATACAGTACATTGACTGTTACTTGATATAAATGAATAAATAAAAATAATTCATGATACGTATTTTAATAATATATAATATACTAATAGGTGCTCGTTTAAATACATATGTATAAAAAAGATACGACAATCGATATTAAATTCTACGCTTACGTTTGTGAAAGCGCAGTGACGCAGAGGTTAAGGCCTCCGACTTGAATCAAAGGTCAAGGGATCTGGACGGACGGGCAAAAATTACTTTCATTTATTTTTTATATCATCACAAAATATACACTGCAAAAACATGAAAAAAGATACAAATGGGCGGTCTTATCGCCTGCAGCGGTCCCTACCGGACAACCTCTAACCACTATTTTTATTTTTTTACTTACTGAATCATATTTAAGTTACTTAAATACGCAAATGCGATTGATCAACCCATCAGCGATTTAAAAAAAATTATATCTAATTAATACGTGAGCATAGAACCGAAGGGGTTCCTGGGTTCCATTCCCGGACTCACAAGAAATTGTCTGTCTGGCAGGTTACAGAAGGCTGATCACCTACTTAACCATAAAGGGCATCGATCAGCGAAACAGATGTATGTCATCTGCCCCATACCCCACTAGGGGACACGGGACTTTAAAACATTGGTAGGTATTCGGCAGTACGAGGTTAATAACAATCAGAACAGCACTCCATAAAAAAACTTTTGTTCCAAAAAAATTATTTATCGAAACATAAATCGATTCTTATATTCACCTGAAGACAAAAAAAAGTAAAATTCCCCCAGAGATTTGGGATTTCAATCCCATGTATGTGTATAGAGGGATTAAAGAAATTAGCTCATACAGTTTAAATCTATATTGAAAATAATGATGAATGCTTATGATAAAGGCCTTTTCATATCCGATTTCAAATTAAAACTGTTTGTACATTTTATAAACGCTGACATTAACCGAGGCTCGACTGAAAACAAAATACAGTTGAACGAAATTACAAATAACTTATATTATTTAGAGAGGAAATTTTACGTCTGACTTTTAATTACTTTTGTTAACCTTGGCGCAATTTAAAGCCGAATGGAAAATTTTTATATACTTTTTTAAATCTTTTTACAGTACATAATGACGTGTATTGTGAAATTTTGAAATAAAAGTTGTTAGAATACGTTTTGGATGATGGAAAATTAATGATGAAATGCATCTAAAATATCTATATATAAATAAAAACGAATGAAGGGCTCGACCATTTCGGCTAATACTTTTAACGTTTTTACTAAGGCTCAAGTAAGGTTCTTATGGAGAAAAACCCTACCACGAATGAAGCCAGGGCGGATCGCTAGCTTTATATAAACATCAAGTAAATAATATATAATATCTGTTTATAATTACCGTAAAAGCTTTTATCAATAATAGCACGATGCATCGAGTTTTTGTTAGTAAATTAAATAATAAACACCGTAAGCGATCGTTACATAAGCATTTTCATTGACTGTAATTGAAAATCGTAAAATGATACGTGTTTTTACGACAATCATGACTACCTGGGTCGATTTATTGCTCCCAAGAGATCAGCAAACCGATTAAAGCATGTACATCGAATTTTTATGCGAAAAAAGTTACGTACAACTGATATTAAACAGTAAAATGAACGATTTTCTACGTTTTCAGAATTTGTTCAATGTATCTTCATGGCGCGGCGACTTACGAAACTTTTAGATGAACGAAGTAATTTAAATGTTCCTTTGTGAAAAAGCTTTTTCAGATCCGAAGTATATTTTTATAAAATCAACTTTATTTGAAATGTAAATACAAAATTATGAATATTGAGTTTTCTTGCTTTCATTGTATAAATTGAAAACTTCTTAGAGAAACTGTTAGTATCCAGCTAGTTAGTTACTGGCAACCAGAAAAAATAATGAGATCTGTTTTAATAAATGTTTATTATAAATTAGTATCGATAACTAGCTGTTGCCTCCAGCTTCGCCCGCGTGGTTGTTAATTTACTAAGTAAATTTTCACGGTAGAATCTTTCAACTCCTATTTTATCCCCTTAGGGGTAGAAATTATCAAAATCCTTAGCGGATGCCTACGTCATAACATCTATCTGCATACAAAATTTCAGCCCGATCCGACCAGTGGTTTGGGCCGTGCATTGAAAGATCACTATGCCAGTCAGTCACCTTTGAATAATACATATTTAGGTTAATAATGGTATTTTAATACTACCCGGCTTCGTCTATGGTATATATATAGCCTATGCCCTATAGGATTGTTAACAAGAACTAATATAAGCAAGGATTTAGAAAGTGGGATTTTTTCCGGAAAAAAAACACATATCCTATTGTTAATTACGCATCTAAAAGACAGACAACAAGGGTAGGCGTAAAAAAGCGCTAAACCTACTTCAAATAAGAGTGATACATTCATACCTCATGACCTGGTTCCAAAGAAAACACCACTGTATGTTTAGGTCACTAGTACAACTCGTCAACACAATATACCTTTTATGTGGACATGGGTAAATGTCGCATGTTAAACGTTAAGGTTACACTGGCTTGTGTATTTTAGAGACAATTAGGCGTTAAACTGGTGTATTGGGGCTCGTATTAATTGAAGGACTTAGTATGTAAGTGTACTAGATTTGTTGTTGATATTTCTTTCGCAATTAAGGGGTCGTCCATGTTTAAGGGGGGGTATTACCGAAATGTGTCATCATGTAGCAAGAGGCAGGGGTGTGACCTTTGTGACGTCATAAGTAAAGATATAATTTTTCGCAAAGATTTTTATAATAACTTCTTAGAATTGAAAGTGACGTCACATCTGAGGGAGGGGCTTCTTAAAGTGTAACAGCCTGTGACAAGTATGGGACGAGTGGTTAGAAACCCTAAGTTCGTGTGATATAATTCATGGAGGGGAAGGAGCCCTAATAAGAGTAAGAATAGTCCAAAGTTTACAAACTCAACTTTCCATTTTTTCTTTTATGTCCTACATTGATTAAAAAAAACTAATATGGGAAGTAAGGTGCAAAATTAAAGTTTGGCATCTGATTTTTTTGGGTTATGCGCGATGCGTCGAAAGCATAAGTCATCATTATGTCAGTTTATCTTTTTATAGTCCTATTGCGAACGTAAAATCATGGATATTTCCAAAACCGTTTCGAGAATGTTCGAGAAGGTTATAACCATAATAGGCTTCATTAATTGCGAAAACAAAACTCAATTGAAAAGAAATGGGATACGGTATATAAATTTTTAGAGAAACTTGTTGAGATAGTGTAAAGGGTACGTGTGCAGATTCAGAATGATAGCTAGTCGTAAAACATTAATCAGAGAAAAACATCTGATCCTTGCGTGGAGGTATAAAATAGAATTAAGTTTAGGCATTTTCTGTACAAACAAAAAGCACATTCCGTTCGCTTCATTTATTAAATAACCCTGTTAGAAAAACGCTTTCGAATATATAAACACACCATCAAAATTAATTTTATATGCTAGAAAAAAAATACCAAAATTTGAATAACTTTTTTCTAGTATTAGTATTAGAATAAATTAGAGCCTTCATTATCTAAGCCGTGCATAATACAGCGAAGCCAAACAAGGTTTTCATATATTATTTCTTAGATACAAAATCCGTTATAAGAAAATGCGTTAAAAGCTCCGTTTATTGCACATACTTAGAATAAATAACAAATTACTACGTACTGTGTCACTTATTATAAAATACAAATTTAGTGGGAGCACAATAAGAAAAAATTGGGTCACACTTCCAGGGAGGTTACGTGAACAATATTTGTGTATATGTATGTAATTAAGTTACATTGGTTTGGAAGGGGAGCCAGAAATTGCCAATATTAGGCACTTATTTTTTCTGATAATACACATGGGCGCTTCATAAGCTAAGGCTCGACAGGTAAGCCCTGTCATGTTATATTTGTGTTGTAAAGATTGTCTTATAGAGATCTTGAGAACTTGAGAACTGTTAAAATTAGGCTAAAGGAGGCGCTTTTCATGTTTTCGTAAAAGGCGAGCCTGCTTTTAGTAATAAAAATCGATCTCTAGAAGAACGAAAATTTAATTTAGTATACCTTTCAATTCATTCCTTTTTTTAATATTGTTTTGTTACCCCACTCAACTTTTGAAAAATTCGAAGCAAAATAGAAATCAAGATTTTTAATAAATGTATATATTTCACGCATTTATTAGCTTCTCCTGTATGTTTGTATATAATCGACACCTTTTTAACTTACTGTAAACTTTAATTCAACCTTTGTGCACTTTTTGAGCCTCCTTGACAATAGAATAATTTCATGGGAAGAGCGTGATTTTTTTAGTTTTTTTGAAACTATACTAAAATACTTGTGTTTCTATTTAATTCTTAATTACTTTAAAAGATATTTGGTACTCATTCTTCCTGTGAAAGAAGGTGGACATAATACAAGCATAATGCTCTAATCCTGCTCAAACTATTATTCCATCTTAGAGTAGCTTGACGGCTTATTGTTATAGATGTAACTTGCTATCAGCTAACTCCCTTAGCTAGCTTACGTGACATCGGAGCTTATTTCAACATGAGTTGGCACATATTTTGTGCGTCAGCATTACTATTCGAAACAGTTTTGGCTGTATTTAGGTTATCCCAACCATCCTTGCGACATGTGTCAAGCCTAGCACACGAAAGTAAAATTATAGGTGTTGTTTTCATATATATTGTATTTTTTATTAATATCTCAGTGGTGAGAACCTCGGACTTCAAAATCGATAAGTCGGGGTTCGAGACCGGGCGGAGCGTGCAGGAAATAAATTGATTTTTCAATTTATCTGCACATGTGAATAACATCACCTACTGCTTAAAACGGTGAAGGAAAACATCGTGAGAAAACCGGCATGTCCAAGAATCAAAAGTTCGACGACATGTGACATCTGCCAACCCGCACTTGGCCAGCGTGGTGGATTATGGCCTGAACCCTCATAGGAGGCCTGTGTCCCAGCAGTGGGAACATATATGGGCTGATGATGATATTGTATTTGAAGGACAATTATTTAAACTGTTTTATAAACAAACTATCAAATTAAACACATTCGCAATGGACTTACAACATGTGAATAAATAGCAAGCTTTTTCAATGGACTTCAATAAAGGCAGAGGTCATTTCGACATTAATTTTGCATATTATGTTGCTACAGAACTTTCTACTGAGCGAACCGTTTTTGTTCATTCTATATTTATTTGAACTACTGAATCCTGTGTTATCCCATTTATATCTAGTTCTGACAAATAGAAGGGGGTTTTTCATTACGGAATAAAATATATCGAGAATAGGATTAATATTATCATTCGGCAGTATGCGAAGGGAAAATAAATCCACCAGAGATCCATGTAGTTCAAACAATTGGAGGGCAAATATTTGTTTGATCTCGGGCTTGTGTCGTATTCCGTCCATGTGATACAGGCACTATCTTTGTAGGCTTATTCAGATTGTTCGCTTTGACAGCAAGCCTCGCCAGTATGTAGACCTTTTCCGTATAGACACGTAGAAGATTTATTGTTGTGCTCTCTCTGCTTTTTTGATAAGGAAAGATAAATATAGAAGGATTATATGTAGCATATATAGCAATAAATCTCCTTTTGCGTCATAGTCTAGAATAACATGTAAAGGTTCATACATATATTGTAAAAAGAACTTATGTCTACTTCAGTGTTAACATAATTTTACTTCCAGATTTAATAAAGGTTTTATTTAATTGCCCGTACTCCTTTCCTCATCCTTCCCAGTCCGTTGCTTAATTCTAGTAGTCAATCTTTTACCCTTATCCCTCAAAGGCAGGCACTAGTTTTATAGAGACCTCTACGAATACTCAGGGGCGGTGGTGACGGCTACCACCAGGCACCACCGATCGGTTGTCCGCTATTTATATGCAATACTGAATTACATTTTAAAAAGTATGTTGTATTTACAATAATTGACATTTCAATGAATGTATGTAAGTAATCGAACTAATATTATTTGTTCGGATGTTTGTCCGTAAATCACACTGAAACTACTGAACGGATTTTGATGAAATTTGGTATACAGACAAGGTAAGCTGACTTGGGTGACTTTTTATACCGATTAAATGCTCCCTTGAGACAAAACAGGAACCGTGTTATCCTTTATCTTTATTATGATAACACGGTTGAAAATGTTTTTGCCGCCGCTTAATTTAACAATAAAATATAACTTCAAAATATTTTTGATAATATTATAATTTATAATAAATAAATAAATATTATAATTTCAATGCGTGGCAAGTGGCAAACAGTATTGATGTTTATCTGATAAGGTATCATTATTGCGGGCAAATATGCTTATCTAGTCATTGTCACTGACACGTAATTTGAGTTTTGTTTTCTTACTTTACGATTTATTTTGTGGGTTTGTCCTTTTTTTTTTTTTTAATTGCAGTATAAAGTGTTGGCTGACAGCTTTGTCAGTTTGCGGAATTTTTTATTTGCTTCTTTTTCCATAGTTTTATTGCAGAAAAAAAATATACCGTCATGCTTTTTTCTTTATGTACTTATGATTGAATATGTAACACTCAGAGTAATCTTACTATCCTACTATCCTACTAGTCCTACTAATATTATAAATGCGAAAGTTTGTAAGGATGTGTGTGTGTGTTTGTTGCTCTTTCACGCAAAAACTACTGAACCGATTGCAATGAAATTTGGTACGTAGACAACTGGACAACTGGAATAACATATAGGCAACTTTTTATTCCGATATTCCTACGGGATACGGACATATGTGAGTGAAACCGCGGGGCGCAGCTAGTAACGGATAAAATGAAATCAAATTCAGAATTGAAATATCTGAACTTATTTTTGTTTTATACAAAATCAGTGTGTCACTTAACTTAGGTAAGTGGTAAAAGATTTAATATTGAATATGCAGGGTTGATAATAAAAATAAAAGATAATAAGTTGCGAGTTTATTAACAATAAATTACACGTCATCATATAATTTTGTCTAGATTGACACTGATCGATTACCAGATACCAGTAAAATTTTAGTTAATTTGGTGGAGTATGTTCTGCATGTATATCAATAGATTTGTATCAAGTTATAATAATGTTGAAAAAAATAAATCTTATTTGCCCGATGTTAATAATAAAATCAATTTAATTCTTCTCTGATAAAAAATAAATAAATTGATTTTTCAATTTATCTGCGCATGTAGATAACATCACCACTGTGATCACATCGTGAGGAAACCGGCATGTTCGAGAATCAAAAGTTCGACGACATGTGACTGCCAACCCGCACTTGGCCAGCGTGGTGGATTATGGCCTAAACCCTCATAGGAGGCCTGTGTCCTAGCAGTGGGAAAATATATGGGCTGATGATGATGATGATGAATAGTAAAATCATAAATAATCTTAAAACTTTATTGTGACTGCCCTAATCTAGATAGACCAATTTTATAGATCTCACCTATAAAATTGGTCGATTGAGAAAATTTTAATTGTTATAATAATTCATTTATACTAGCCGCTGATCCAGGCGTATGTAAGGTCTACCCGGAAGCTATAAAAAATAGCCCCAAAAAAATGGTTAATTTTTTTTAATCAATTGAGTATTTTTTCATATATCACAACAAACAAACAAAAAAATCATAACAAACAAAAAATAAACCTCTCATATTGATATTATAACATCAATAATCTATCCTCAAAAGCGGTATACATTACCGATACCTACGTAGAAATAATATAAAATGGACTAACAACTGTTGATAAAAGGAGTGTCCCTTGTCGTAAATAGCGAGAGTAGAACAAATTAGATTACAGAGGCGAGCTCGTGAGTGGCCTAGTTGATCAAGGCAATGCGAAAATGGGGATTTCAATTGTAATTTTTACCTATTCTTTGGTTTTGTACTTCCATTTACATTCAGGGACACTCGGTAATGTTATTACAAGGCTGTTAAACTATCCTACTAATATTATAAATGCGAAAGTTTTTAAGGAGGTGTGTGCGTTTGTTGCTCTTTCACGCAAAATCAACTGAACCGATTGCAATGAAATTTGGTACGTAAGGGATAAAAGTAACATAACTCTTATCACGCAGTCGGGTAGTATCACATCGGTTCGCATATCCAAATTCTATTCGGTATTCGCACAATCCATCACAATGGTAGACATTAAACTTTTATCGCTTACAGACAATAAGGTAACGATGCAATCAAAAATCCATTGAGTGGAGTAAGTTAGGTCACAAGGTCGATTGTAAAGTTCTGTATGGCATACATATGAACATTGTATCTAAAAATACTTCAGGTATCTAAACAACTTTTTCGATTTCACTTTAAGTACTACTTTTACATAAAAATCGGTTTGAGACTGCTATCCGTTTGTCTGTCCGTACGTTGATCAGTTACCAGGCTTTTTTCAGCGTTAAAAAAGTCTTAAGACATTTTGTTAAATGGCTTTTATGTTGTTAGTTACACTGTTGTAGTTAATATTTCTATTTTAAATCAGAAATATCTACTTAAAACTGCCATTATCCTTCATTTTGGAAGAATTCGATGCTTTTTTTTCAATTTATATATTACTACGAGTTTCATTAAAGCAAAATTTAAGTATTATTACGCATAACTAATTGGAAAAATTTTATGCATTTAATTATTATTATTATTTAATATAACATTTGCGTTACCGCAACATTTAAACAGGAAAAAATAGCAAAAATTCGTTTGAATTTTATATCATGTACAAATGTAGTTGATTATTGCAGAAAAGTGATGAGTAATGCATTTTGATTCGTTAAATATGTTTTTAAGGTTTTGGCCTGATAAATACGAAAAAATTTTCAACCCGGGATTAGATTTCTTTAGAGTCAAGGAGAGCGTTTTACCTTGTTTATCTTTTTACGTTCGTGCTTCGAAATTATTGCCATTATAAAAATCTATCCGTCTAACCCTTCTATTGAGTGGTTGGAAAGAAAATTGAATTTATATCGATTCCGTATCTAAGTGTTTTAGTTTAGGCCTACAAACTCTATGTCTAGGTTTGACATGAAACTATCAAAACCATTAGCTGTTCGCTTGGGTTGAGCTGAGCAAAAAAATATAGACTATGTTGTTCGGTAATGGCGTAATAGTTTTATAACAGTCAATGAATTTTGAAATGAAAATTGGTCGAATATTTACAATTTGGTCGAACGTGATTCGGTAAGAATTGGACCAGCTCGCACTGAGGACGGTACCACAACCCAAAGAAGTGCGGTATGAAATAATAGCAAGCGTATGCTACCGTTTTTCGTGCGATTGGTCACTCTTCTCAGTCCATTAAATTATTTTTATTTATCCTTTCGTAGTGATCATTAACAATGAACCACCAGCTCGTTGCCCACTCTGATATTAAAAAACACATATAGAACAGATTTTAATCGTAACAAACCAATTAGAAGTCTAATTACCTACATATAATATAAATGTGTAGATGACACGTATAGTTCGCAAGCTAGATCGTCAATCATACTTCCATAACTTGTACAAAGGAGTGTATCATTTAGGATGGTGACAGTCAGCCGAAGCTCTGATGGTTTGTTGACCAGTGGTGACCTTCCAAGTACGTAAAAAAAATTATTTTCCTCCGAACTTCCTTCTCAAATGTTCACCAGTATAATTTTCATCGGAGCTGCAGCAAACGGCCTCCGTGCTTTACAATATAGCTTTCTAAATCATTGTACAGATTATCCTATTGGAAGAAATTAATTGTGAAATTGATTGCTGGCTCAGGGACCAAAACTGATGTTAGGGTCAAAGTTCAAACTAATATCAACAGCCAACAAGAAGAAAATATTTATTTTTATTAAAAAAAAAACCAAAGTAAACCACTTTGAAATTGTCAAAACTAGACCAAATTTGAATGGGACATGACAGGCACCAGCTTTCAAATAAAAAAAGAATAAAAAAACCCACTATAAAGCTGCAAAAACAATACACTCTATAACCACCTCCGTTTCTGAAGTCGGTTAAAAACAAGATTAAGATCCTATCGTTAGCTTTAAGGAACGTTAACCAAATTAAATATTTTAACTATCCAGCCATTAATGTACAGGTTACTAGATTTAGAGAAACGTTATTCTTTATTGTTGTTATAACGATGATATTTATTGAACTAGTTCATAATTGTCTTAAATACTCAATTCGATATCACACCACTTCAATTGATTGGTTTGTTATAGTATATCGTAATAACAGCATGTGATATAACCATCATATATCCGTCACTCAGATCTTGTTCTTCATATACCATATACAGTGAACGAGGCTGAACAAGTACTTACGTTAATTATGTAATAAGACAACTGTTATCATTGAGATCAATATTTACGATCGTGTCATAAACACACGACATTTTTACGAACAATCGTCTTTATTTGATTAATTCATAGCTTATTGCTGAAATAACGCAAACATTTTATGTCAGCACTAAATAGGTGGTAAACGGTTTGTAAAAAACACAAAGTATTTGATGCGGCTACGTGTTACCCCTAACAAGAGCAAGGCAAGAGTTCAATTTCCATTTTAATGGCTCTCATAAAAGGCAATTACTTAAAGGTAACAATAAAACGATTGATACTTACTTGCTGAAATACCCAACAGCAATATCGTATTACTGGGTCGATCTGAATCGCACCAATCGGCACACAAAACAATTGTTGGTTCACAATAAAACACGCACTGAGGATTATATTTTTGATAGCACACGTTTTTATAAAGGATTTAAGTTAAAAGGACACGCGGTTGGGGCAGCGCACGGACGAGCGTTATCCCCCTACGACGGTTGGAAGCGGACTGAGCGAAACGAAGGCTCGGTTTTGAGGTGAACTGAGCCAATCGCGAACCACCCCCCCTGCCGCGCCGCCCGCCCAGGCACGCCGGCTGGGAAAAGGGACAAAGATTAGATAAGTCAGCTTTACGGAGATAGGTCATTAGATAGTGTCTAGAATAATAGCATAATGATGAAATTTTTTGTTAGTTTAACGTGTATTCAGTCATGGGATTGAAAACACGTTAAGGCAACAAAGTGTTTCATCATATGCTATCTATTCTTGATGAAATTGTTATTTGGTGCTACTTGGACCACATGCATTCGTGTTGTAACATCATAAGAAAAATGTGCAATAGTATCGTTTGATATATGTTAAAAGTATTAAACCATAATAAAACTTATTTCCTTCGTTATTAATCATAATATGACCTGTGTAAGGATATTGATGACCGCCTCCTTGGTACAGTGGTTAACGCGTGAGCGTAGAACCGAGGGGTCCTGGGTTCGATTCCCGGTGGGGACGCACAAAAAAAAAAATGTCTTGGTCTGGCAGGGCATCACGATCACCTCCTTGTCCCTAAAGAAAATCGATCAGTGAAACAGATGTATATCATCTGCCCCATACCCTAGTAGGGGGACACGGGACTTCACTATATATAAGGATATTGATGTTTAAGGCTATTGCAATACTTAAAGCGTCCCATTCAATTAGCATTGATGTTTTAATTAGTTCGTTATGACCCGTTACAAAACATCTACTTAACCGAAATGAATTAATCGTTATTAAAAATGATTAAGTTTTAACAGATTTGTCATTTTAATAGCAAATATAAAATAAAAAAATAATTTATAACTGTGATTACGAATTTGTGATAATATCGGGACTAATAACTGTTTACAAAATTGATACATCTACAAGTGGTCTGATCTTTGCCCTATAACGACACCCCACTGTTTTCGATCAAGCTTGAAAGTATGTTTCATTCATGAAACAATTAGCCTAGGGCACTTCGCAAGATGGACATTTATGTGTGTTTTTATATGATTTCTCTAGATATACGCTTACGTAATCCTCTTATAAACAAGTAACTGTAGCATTACGTCAATACAGAAGGAAAATAAAAACCGCTTCAAATGCTGAATATGTGGGAGGATCTGTTATTTTAATCTATACTAGACGTTCGTCCCGGCTCCGTCCGCATATCAAGATTCTTTTTTTATCCCAAGGGAGTAGTTACAGCGTGATGGACGGGCAAACATCCAAACAAAGAAACTTTCACGTTTATAATATTAGTGTGAAGTGTGATAAAATGTGGTGTTTAACTGTTGATAATAATACCTTCCTATAAAAAAGGTCACCGGCGTTCCTGGGGGTAGTACACGTAATTCTAAAATGGGAACATATGGCAACAAGTTCCTATCAAACGCAAAAAGAATCACATCAATCAGTAGCACAGAATTATCGTGAAATAAAACCAGCAAAAAAAGTTGAACCATAAAACATTTCAATTTAGAACCTCCTTCGTTTTTAAGACGTCATTTAAAAAAATTAAAAAACTAAATAAAAACACGCATAGTAGAAGGTTTGAAAGTTCATAAGCAAGGGGTGAAATCGCTCCTAAAATTGATTTAATACTAGCTTTTACCCGCGGCTTCACACGCGTTAAATTTGGAGCAATTTAATAAATGCTATACATATAAACCTTCCTCTTGAACCATTCTATCTATTAAAAAACCCGATCAAAATCCGTTGCGTAGTTTTAAAGATATAAGTATACATAGGGACATAGGGACAGACAGACAGAAAGATATATTTTATAATGAGTTAGTATTGAAAGCAAAATAGCAGTGGTGGCTCAGTGGTGAGAACCTCGGACTTCAAAATTGATAAGTTGGAGTTCGAGACCGGGCGAGCGTGCAGGAAATAAATTAATTTTTCAATTTATCTGCACATCTGGATAACATCACCACTGCGTAAAACGGTGAAGGTAAACATCGTGAGGAAACCGGTATGTCCAAGAATCAAAAGTTCGACGGCATGTGACATCTGCCAACCCGCACTTGGCCAGCGTGGTGGATTATGGCCTAAACCCTCATAGGAGGCCTTTGTCCCAGCAGTGGGAACATAAATGGGCTGATGATTATGAAAATGATTTAAAGAGATTAAGATGAGTTGTTTCTACTAGCTAAATAATCTTGTGTTCGCAGAAAGCATTATTTTACTGTACATCTTCAATATCATCTTGGTGACTTAACCAACGCACGTGCGATAGTATATTGATAAGTCATCAAAATCACTAAGTCTAGGCTTAAGATAAAGAGGAACTATGGAAAAATTTCCATGGCTCAGCCGAAGCAGTCTTCCAGATAACATTAGATAGATAAACATTTCACAATAGAATCAATACAAAATTTCCATATTGGATACAGTGGTCTTAAGCTTTCAATTCGGAGTCGTGGTGGTTGCAAATAGATAAAATAATCGGAGAAAGTATAGAGGCTGATAATTACGCCCACAGATAATATAACAATAAGTCAACTTATCTAGTTCCGAAATTATAGTAGTGGCGGGTATTATAATAATTTTTTTATCCAAAACAAGTTCAAATATATTTTTAATCAAATATAAAATAAAAACATGCTCTAATGACAGAATAAACTAAATTGTCTCACAACTCACTTGCCCTTTTACAGAGTGTACGTAAAGATATTATTAATTATTTATATAACTATAAAAGTTTAAATTAAATGTATGCGTTTCGAGATAGAAAAATCGAGTCTAAAAGACTTGTTTTCATACAAACATATGGATGAAGTTAATAAAAGTGTGTCAAAAGACACTGAGATCAGAAAAATTGCAAACACACGGTTGAATCATAAAAGATAAAGCGCATACGCATATTACGCATATTAGGGTAATTTGAATGACATGATAATGCCAAGATTTGTCTAGATACGATAGCATTCTGATTCCTGTTTGATTGAGTACCTCTATATTTTGAGAATAAAAATATAAGTTGAATGGACAATCTCCTTCGTTTTTGGCAACGTATGTTAAAAATATTGCAAAGCGTGATAGAAGGGGGAATTTATATACCTACACACACGCTCATACATACACACTCACACACATTCGTACATTACACACTTCACTACTTCGCACATTAATACTTAGTTATAAACGATTTTTAAATTATCATGTTATGATGCTTTAAGTTTAGAAAGAGCGGGTCCTCCTGACTCAGGTTTTCCCTTAAACTTTCTAGAAGAAAATGTTTTTTTACTTTTATTTTACGAATCGTAACCTTCATTCTGTGACAGTAAACTATAAGCATCCTTTATAAAATACCTATTGTTCTTTGTCAGTTTGATAGGAGCACAGTAAAAAGAGAAGTATTAGACCAGTCTTTCTAAAAGTCGGCGCTGAAAGCCCAGAAGGGGTCCAGAAAAAATTGAGGAAAAATTGGGTGTTACAAAATTCAATAGTTTTATCGAAAAAAAACTTAGTGAAATATTATAATTTGATATCTATTTAAACCGTAACTCAATCGGAAGATTTTCCTTATAATATATCGGATATATTGAGGACCATTGTTTAAGCTGTGATAGGAGAGTACTTTTAAAAACGCTTAAAATGTAGCCTCGCTCCATTCGCAAGCATATATATTATAATACTATACTAGATTCGCAAGGCATTCGCATGGCAGATAAGTAGATATACCTATATGTTGTCTACCTTTGCAATGATTTATATAACCCGGTTCGGTTTTGTAGATGGACATTTACTGGTATACACCCCTTATAACCCAAAGTTTTGAACGTCTGGAGTCTTGAACATTTTTGATTTGTTCGATTTGTTTCCACGTAGATTAGGGAAAAAAACTGTAAAAAGTATGAAACTTACAAAAGTACTAACCGGACGGATCAGCGGTGAACAACTAGTAATTAATGAATCCTTTGAAATCTGTTCACCTTTTCTCTGTAGGCGGAAATACGTCAGTTTCGTGCCATGTTTCTAAATACGGTTAAAGCCTTAGGGCTTTCAATAAAGGAGCAACAAGGTACTTATCAAAGGGTGGGTTCATCCCTGTTATTGCAAGTGGAACTGGGCGACATTAATCACTTCCTTTCAGGTAATTCAACTGCTTGATTACCCCCTTTCATATAGAAAAGCAGTGAGCGAAGATGGCGCTGTTGTTAGGACGTCGGAGTTCGATTGAAAAATCGGGAGTTTGACACCAGACGAGCGTGCAATAAATAAATAGATTTGTTTATTTATTTCTGTATTATCTACACCAGCACTGCTCGAAACATTGAAGGAATCACATCTGCCATCAGGCTTATGGGCCTATAAATCATTATATGAAAAGTGTTTTATTTCAAATGGTGTAAATCTTTTTTATTAAGCGCTATCCGCCCGCGGCTTCAACCACATCCATTCCTTTCTCAAAGTTTAGTCTATCTCTGTTTGAGATATAATCCAAATTGTTAGGCTAGTTTCGGAATGAAATCGTAGACAGAAAGATTAATCTTCGTATTTATTAGAAATTTATTGTAACGATTTAAAAATCACTCATTCTAACTACATTGTAAAAATTTTTAGTTACATCGAGAAGTCAGATAGGCGATCTCTAACTGTTATTCTTATTAACATCGCCACGGAAAATTTACATTAAATGCTTTAATCTACGGAGATAGGTATATTTTTAATTGATACGTAGATAGTTATGGATGGATATTTATATTACTATACCACGATTTTGCCTACACAAGGGCAACCAATAATCCAATAAATCCAATATTAAATCTACTGGATGATTCATTTGTGCATTAATAATAAGATACAAACTATTTCTATCTACAAAGAGACAACAAAACAATACACCAGAGGCCATCTATAACTCAATCTGCATTCGATGAACTTTAATTGAACCCAGTTCCATTGTCCCGCTTCAGGCTCAAACTATGCATGAACAAACATATGAACACATAATAGCTATTTAAATAAACCACCCGTTACCCCAGTGGGGTGCACAGAAATAGCGTTATTAGGTTTCCTAGCCTGGTATCTAGCTATTTTGCTCACACAATTGAATGCTGTATTTTATACAATAGGATGGAATTTCATGCCCTATATTTTATGTGGATGTCAGTGTTTTGTATATGATTTCCTTTACATTTATACATTTACTAAAGGTGAAGGACATAAGATCCGTTATGGGGTATTCGGCAGTGGTATTTCGCAAACGTTTTTATTGCTTTTTGCAGATCCGTTTATGAGCAGGTTTCAAAGTCCCACCAGTTTGATACTTTTATAAATCTACTAGGATTGTAATTAGGATGAACCCAGTAGCCCTCGTTATGTACTCGTAGGTACCTACTTATTATACAGTAAATATTCTAGAATGATAAATAGTTTTCCATACCATTCCCATGCTTCTTTTCTTTACTCCAAGCAACCCTTTGTATGTATGTAAGCATGTATTAAATATTATTTATTACGTACGCATTTATGTAGATGAACAATTTACATAAAGGTATAGGTATTATTTATAGTATTCTACTATAATATTATAAATTAGAAAGTATGTAATGATGTGTGTATGTTTGTTACTCTTTCACGCAAAGACTGCCGAATCGATTGCAATGACATTTGGTATGTAGATAGCTGGAGAACTGGAATAACACATAGGCAACTTTTTATCGCGATATTCCTACGGGATACTTACGCGGGTGAAACCGCGGGGCGTAGCTAGTATTGTATATAGTATTAAAATGATTTATTTTTTACATGTATTTATTCAGTATTATACATCACCACGACTGAGTTATAAATTTTTCTCCTCTTGGTTGCCTGGTAGAAATCGCTGTTAAAGATAACACCTTGTGTACATCCCACCACATCGGACACCCGTTAGAAACTTAAAATCCAAATATATCTTTTAAGTAGTTTTTCATTCATTCTTTTATTTTATATTTCCTTTATTTATCTATTTATGTTTTTAAAAACTGGCAATCAATTTATAGAGGCGTAAGGGGCAAATGATTATGGGCGATGGTTATTGCTTACCATCATAGCATAAAGCAAAGGGTTTAAATGTTTTTTTTTAAATAGGTAGAGTGATTCATGGGTCAGGTTTGTATGTATAATAACATCTATTAAACTACACCGAATTTAACGCATGCGAAGCCACGGGCAAAAGCTAGTTAGGTACATACGATACGTAAAAAAGTTAAACGCTGTTACTGGTTAAATTTTACCGTCGACGTTTTTAATACAATTTCTCATCTGTTTTGAAGTCGCAACTAGAACTCTTTGGAATCACTCTTTTGTCAGACCTTTTACCTGGAAAATTCAATGTCATTAAAATGTTTGTAAAGTGAAAAAAAAAGTCATTTCATTTTACGCCTACATTCCGTAGGTACCTTATAAATAGCCCCTTTGTCCAATATTGATATTTCAAAGTTAACAGGTTAGGTTAGGTTTTTTTATTTAGCAAAATTTTATTCAGTCCAATTGTTTTTGTCCTTGTGTATATATATATATATATATATATATATATATATATATATATATATATATATATATATATATATATATGTATATATATATATGGGAGTATTTCGTAGCAGTCATTATAGTTTGACAATTATCAATAATTTATCTAAGTACCACAAAGTAAGCATTCAAATATCAGTTTATTATGGAAAGCAGATGAATGGTTGTAAAGTAAGTAGCCCTTAAGTCTTCCAGACCCCAATTCATCATCATCATCATCAGTATATGTTCCCACTACAGTGGCAAACGCTCCTGTGAGAGTTGAGGCTACAATCCACTACACTGGCAAAGAGCGGGCTCGTGAAACTTTTGATTCTTGAACATTCCGGTTTACTTACGATGTTTTCTTCACCCAGAGCAGTTGTTATTTAAAAATCAATTAATTTTTTGCTCGCTCCTCTGGTAACCATCGAATTCTTCATTAAAATGCCAGTTCATAACCACTGAGCTATCACTGTTCTACACTCAAAAAAGTGAAGTCCCGTGTCGCCTAGTGGTGTATGGGGCAGGTGATATACATCTGCTTCACTGATCGATTTTCTTTATGGACAAGTTGATCAGCCTACGGTGTCCTGCCGGACCGAGAAATTCTTTTTTGTGCGTCCCCACCGGGAATTGAACCCAGGACGCTCACGGAGTTAACCATTGTACCAAGGAGGCGGTCGTTCAGATCTCTCAGGTATTACATAAAAAGAAAAAGACAAAACATCATAACAGCATGTATAAACGATAAAGTGACACTCGTATGACGCACATTTTCTATTTTTATGCGAAGTTCATTTCATTTCCTAGAAGCGTCTGAATGCCACCAATGTTATAAGAGCCTCGATATGCGGTACAAATCGTAGAATAACACAATTTTCTGTACATGATGGGAGGGATGATAGATCTAATTATGCTGGCGTCATAGCTGTACTTCGTAGATACTCTAAATACCTTAGGCTCAATTTATAAGATTAGGCGGTGACAAAATTGACGCCTAATAGTAAGTATATTTATTCATTTAAATGTAATACAGATCAAGATCACATTGCCATTAGAGATTACATAATTATTTTTGTGTTGAGATCTCAATCCAAAAAAATGTGTACAATTAATATTTAGGTACATTGCGAAACAGTTAAAAACAATTTAAAATCTACATCAACATATATATTTTCTTTATAAGTATGTCTAACTGTACTAAACTTAAACAACAATGACATCATTTTACAATTTCATAAATAAGATTTATATAGATTACTAGCTGCACCCGGCAAACGCTGTCTTGCCTTACTCTTATCATTTAGGGGTATGAAAAATAGATGTTGGCCGATTCTCATAGATATCGGATAAGTACAAACAATTTCATTAAAATCGGTCAAGCCGTTTCGCAGGAGTACGGCAACGAAAACTGTGACACGAGAATTTTATATATTAGAAGATATGATATCGTTGATTTTATATTGTGTCTTTGTGGTTTAGAGTTTAGACCTTTGAATAATCCAAACTAGGGACGCATGCAATAAATGGTAGTGGTCATTGAGAGATCACTACGTTGGTTGGTATAAACGAAATATTATGATGACACCAGTATGTTCACGACTTCTCGAATCTCATTTTTATGTGTGGTAGATGGTTCAAATCTTTATAGGGGACTCTGAGCGTTGTAGCTCGCGTTAAGGGTACTAAGCTATAATTAAAATATAACTGCATACATAATCTGTCATAGATAACACAGGCCAACGAAAAATGGCGCCATTAAAATCATTTTCATTTATGAAATACTAGCTTTCCGCCCGCGGCTTAGCTCGCGCAGTCGCAGGAAAAATAGATCCATTTCCTCGCGTGTTCCCCTTCCCGTGTTATTTCCGGGATAAAAACTTTCCTATGTCCGCCTCCTGGGCCTAGGCTACCACTGCACAAATTTTTCACCAAAATCGGTTCTTCAGTTATAAATTGTGAAACTCACACCGTTTTCTTTTAAATAGATAAATGTGATATTTAAACAAATTTTTAAACCTCAAATCCTATTTGGTAATATCAACATCATGATATGAAATTGCAATTGATTCAATGAGACGACTATGTATTAAACTTTTGCGTTATGCATCGTGTTTCGTTATGATCTGGCGCCTAGACCTACGGCTCAAATCGCTGTATCTACCACAAAACCGGCATTGAAGGTTTGGGTGTCTGTCCATCTGTTTGAAAAGGAGTACCTGTTGAACATTTTACACAGCATTATGGAAAATTTGGTAGGTGGTTTAAAGTTAAGTGTTTTTCTTCCTGAATTCCGAAGTTTTCGCTTATAACTGACACCATACTAGCTAGAGCGCCCCCTACAGCCTACGTTAAAGCAATAACCTCTTGTAATTAGATGCCATAAAATAGCATGTTTACGAGGTCTCTCCGAGATTTATGTGATGAGATCAAATTTGAGACATCCATAAAAATTTTGTCGAATGTTTGCCCTAATCGATATACGAATATTAAATTCGGCAGCTTCCTTATTTACGCTATAATGCAAGTATGGTACAAAATCATCTTTTCTTTTGGTTGTTTTTTACATATTTCGATATACTCACATAATAAATATACTAGCATACTTCAGACTAGTTTTCTACTAAACTTGTTTGGTGAATGTCGTAATGGTAGAGAAGTAGATGATATACTAGACTAGTTTACCGCCCGCGGCGCTGCTCACGCGGTCAAGCACTAATAAAATAAATTATTTTTGATCACGACAAATTGGATTTATTTCTTATAAAATCTTCTCAACGATTTTATCTTCATCTACATACATTCTCGTTTCACAGTGTTTGTAATCAAATTGTTGCAAAACGGCTTGACCAATTCACATGAAATTTTCTGAGTATATACCTAGTCTTGCCATAAATATTGTAATAAAGAAAAAAGAAAATTGTTAACTGCAAATAACATTTATTAC
>NC_052130.1:4774426-4796012 GCF_012273895.1 Zerene cesonia | reverse complement strand
ACAGATTCGAAATTCAAATGTAATATTTTTTTATAATTAAGTGTAACAGTATTTATGGCCAGACTAAGTATAATAGGACGTAGACTAAACGGAGAACAATCTTTGGGGGGCATACCAGCATCATTCTAGTTCTTACTGACATTATAAATAATTATAAAGATAGATAGATAACACTTTATGGCACACAAGAATTTACAGGAAAACATAGATAAACACAAACAAAAGAGAGAATATGTACAAATGGCGGTCTTATCGCTAGGTAGCGATCTCTTCCAGACTACCATATAAATAATAAGAGAAACATTGTAGAAGAGGGTGAGCAAAAATTAAGGTTTTAGAAAAAAAAAAAAAATAGTAGTGATTTCTGTTATATATACTTATACACTGACGTAAAATAAATAAACTTATGATGAATTAATATTATACATATTTACAATGATTATCAAACATATAACAATATATATTATAATAAAAAGCAGTGGTGGCTCAGTGGTGAGAACCTTGGACTTCAAAATCGATACATCGGGGTTCGAGACCGGGCGAGCGTGCAGGAAATAAATTGATTTTTCAATTTATCTGCGCATGAAGATAACGTCACCACTGCTTAAGGCGGCTGCGGTGAAGGAAAACATCGTGAGGAAACCGACATGTCCGAGAATCAAAAAAGTTTGACGACATGTGACATCTGCCAACCCGCACTTGGCCAGCGTGGTGGATTATGGCCTGAACCCTCATAGGAGGCCTGTGTTCCAGCAGTGGGAACATATATGGGCTATAATTTTGTCTGTAGATACATAGACCACTTTTTACCGCGATGAAACACCTAATTCCCATGGAAGTTTCCTCTGACCATACGGGCGAAGCCACGGGCAAATACCTAGTATATCTATTAATAAGAGAAACAGGAATTATATACATAAAACGCAACATTATTCAAACATTTATTTTAATAGTACTTAAAATAATTTTGCAGTAACATTTAATAAACACAAGTTTTAAATATACAAGGGAATATATTATGATGGGATGGGACGGGAGGGATGATAATATGGGATGTGACGGGTACCCCCACAAAAGACATTTATACAAATATGAAATGAACTAATTTATTATAGCTATCAAGATTTACAATGCAGACTTATCGTATAAAGGGTATATATAATGCCTTGAAACTGTGCTTTTGCAATCGATTGTTAGTCTCTTCATATTGAAACTAAAAAAAAAATATTTGTCACGTGTTCTCTCAAATTAATATTAGGAAGATATTTAACTAACGAAGAAGCCATATCAACATTAAATAAAAGAGAAATAATAATAATAAACAAAATTTATGACAAGAATACTTGTGTGAATATTCATAGATTAATAAATGTATTCTATACCTATGATTAAAAAACTCAATATTTGTCGTATAATATCGTCGATATCACGTTATTTTCAATCAAGACAACATATGAAAACACTAGCCCGCAACCTCAAACAACATCCATTTTTTACAAACTTTCATCCCCAATTTTGTCACCATGGGGGTTCGTTACAAACTTTCATCCCCAATTTTGTTACCATGGGGGTAGAATATATCAAAATCCTTTCTTAGCAGATAGATACCCACAACATATAGGCTATCTGTATGCCAAATTTCAGCCCGATCGGTACAGCGGACTGGGCTGTGCGTCGTTAGATCAGTCAATCAGTTCCGTTGCATTTTGTGTAATTGATTGCACTTATAAAAAACCCTTTTTGAAAAAACTTATTGACTGAGCATCCAAATAAGAAAAGTATAGAAATTTTAACATTACAAAGCAAATATGAAATTAATGAACGGTTTCGCCGGTTTCATAACTGTTGGATCTTCTGTTTAGCGTGGCTGTCAAATATAAGTACAAATAAGAAGATACTGATATATTTAACTTGAACCTTCATTTGTAGCAGTACAAATAGGTTGATACCTTTTTGTACTGCTACAGTACTTAGCTATAAGGTTATGATAAGTGTTTGATTTAATAAACAATTTTAATTTGAATTTGAATTTGAATAATGCGAAATATGTGTCGAAAGTTTCTAATAGACTATCAATGCCTCTATCAACAAATCGTGCATTGTGGACCTTATACTCTTAGGTAGCTAATGACACACGATATAAACAATATTCACAATATATTTAATTTATACAATAGAATTACAATTAAGACACTGTGTACATAATTCAATAAGTAATAACACAAAACACGAAAGTTCTTAAAATGTGCAAATCTCTTTTACCATGAATTCAGTTACGAAGAGAACCTACTCGTACCTGTACCTCTTTATTATTCAAAAATTAAACTCTTTTCAACGTCATTTATTCATATTTTTATACTATTTATATTTAAATGATACAATGAATAAATCGCGATTAAAATTCGTAAAGTCTTTAAATTTTAAATGTTTCATACTCGCGTAAAATCGAACACAAGACAATACCTTATTTTTATTGTTTCCCAACGGCCGGTTTCAATATAGGATCTCAAACCAAAATCAACGCATTAGGTTTCGCTCCTGTATAAATGTCATTGTCATTTCTTTATTTATATGTGCAGAATGGTAGCGACTCAGTAACGATGCTTTCAGAGGCGTCTTCATTAATGAAAGTTATGTATTGAAACCTAACGTAAGTTCTTACTGCTTGTCAAGTTTCATCAATGAATCTATTAAAATTTAAATATCAATATACGTAAATAAATTAACTTATTTGAACGTAATTGTTGCCATGCTAACGCCATGTCATTTAGGAGTCAAAATAGAAAAAAAAACTTAATTAAATTTTGTCTAACGTTTTAAGCTGATGTATTTTTTTTTCAATCATAATTTAAAGCCCCGAGACCTTGTAGATCTGGTTTGTAATTTTTAAGCAAACACGTGAACAAACACAAGTGCAATCTATATTATATCACCCGCGAAATTATAAAAACAATCATTCAAGGACATTTTTATTTCCTGTTCAAAGTAAACAGTGCCATTATAAAACCTCAGATAGTCACAAGTCCTTGTATATCGTATACAATCAGACACAATTTAAGTAAGCATTTTTAATTACCAATACTCGTTCCATCAGTATAATTTGAATTCCGCCGAGGGGTCGCGGTGGAATTCTAACAAGTACCCGTGGCCCCTTCACTTATGTGGCTCGATGGAACACAGTGGGGTTTTAGTCGGTAGGAATCCGACATAACCCACGACCTCTTCCCCGGGGGCCGTGGGTATCTATGTAAGATTTCTACTATAAAAATAAAAAAAAGTATAATTTGAATCAAACCAAAGCCCGTTACCATGGTAACGCTGTGATTGTGTTACGCATTTAAAACGGCAATGTTTAAAGGAGTACGATTTTAATAGGCCCGAGGGCTTACATGTTTAACATAGCAACTTATAAGCAAACCCAAGTGCAATTTACGTGTTGCATCATCCGTACAATCAGTTAAATTAGTATCAAAGTGAAAAGGCCTGCTATAAAAATCGCTTAAGTATGACTCAAATAGTCTATCTCTCTAGAATTCTAACTTTAATGTTTTTTCCGTTACGTCAGTATATATATCTATTCCTCTCCCAAATCTAGTCAAGTCCGTTTACCAATGAAATCGTATGTTCCTATTATTTATAACACGGATAAAAATCGTCAAAGCTTTTACAACTTTCGATAATAAAACAATCTCTTGTAATCAGTACTTCCTTTTTACTTTTACCTATTTGTTTATATTCAATTATATTACGGTCATAATATCATATTTTTTTACGTTAACCAATCAAATTACTAATGTTACACTTCCAAACACAATCCACCAATAGCAGCGAAGTATCATTCATGCTACTTACACTAGACGATATTTCATCGTACCGATTGAAAAATCGTCACGACAACGTCGCAATACGTCGTTACAACAGTTTAAACCATCATTATTACTCCTAAGTAATATTATCATGCATACATTTTTATACAATAATATAAATTATAATTTTCCAAGATTAAAATATTTAACTTATCGGATCATACACAATGTCCATTCAAATGGAAGATAATTTTGGCAAGGGAGTTCTCCATACATTTGTTTTGATAATAAATATAATACAACTTAATATACCTTAGCTAATATTTAAACCAATCGAAAAAGGCATTCCATAATGACGCATTTTGCTAAATAACAAGGTAATTCAATGAATTTCGTATTTATTACAAATAATCGAAAAAACAATATAAACTATAATGAAAATTAACGTAAGTATTAGGTAAAAAAAAAGAAAAATAAGTCCAAAAAATAATCATATTAGACAAAATCCCGTAATAATAGTAAAATAATACTGGGCTTTTATATTATTCTATTTAATTGCCTGTATTGTATGTAAATGTATACATTATCAAAAGGAGCAAAATGCGTCACTTGATAATTTTTCATCACAATAAATTATACACAATAGATGACACATTGCATTAGAGCTAATTGGCTTGTTAGACAATCACTAAATCTTAACTAAAAGTATTAAATGCTAGCACTAACAGAAGTACAACCGAAACACCAAATGTCACTTTCATGTCCACTTAGGGGCTTATGATTGGTGTAAATTGAACTCAAGACTGAATGGAAGTGAGACTGAAAATCAGCGCTGAAGTCAGCATATGCTGTGATGTTGTCAGTCATAGCTGAAAAACAGTTTCTGACGTTTTTAACGATACTATAAACAATTATAATATTATTATAATCGCCAAATTTGGCAGAATGTGTATGTATGTACGCAAAATCACGGAACGGATTTTGATAATACTTGGCAGTGATTAAGCTCTTTTGTACAAATAACATATTAGTTTACGGAATCGCATGTAACTAATAATATAACTGAATTTAAGACTTTTATACACATTTTAAGCGACTTATTTTTTCAGCTATGTGTGTGCTGACATATCATTTAAATATAAGTGAGATTGATAAAAAACCATGTGTAAAAACGTCTGTGTTTTAGATTTTTTACATCTATATTATTTACAAAATTGTATACCATTAAACTCACTACAAAACTAATGTGTATATCATTATTAATTACTGAGATACTGAGATATGAGACTATAACAAATTTTCAAAACTACCCTCAAGTTGAGTTCAATTCACACTCATATTATAAGCACCATCAAAACCAATACTTTGACTGTTACATAAAGAACTCCCTGTTTTCTTGCGGTGGTCAAGTGTGCCGTAGCTGTGTTGTTGAATTACCTGCAATTATAGTGTGATAATTTGTAGCATTTGTTATGGACAGTCTTTTATATTTTTAGTCATAATTATACACAATTATTATAAACTAGCTGCGCCCCGCGGTTTCACCCGCGTAAGTCCGTATCCTGTAGGAATACCGGGACCTTTTCATCCCGCGGGGCACAGTTAGTACTTTATATTTATAGTAACTCTAGAAACTCTTCTAGAAAATACTAAAATTAGAAATTGACTAACTGATGTGTATTAAATAAGAAGGCCATCTAGTGTCAGTTACCACAAACATTACCAATAGAGTATTAAAGACCAATCTTTTGGTGTTATAAAATAAACTTAATATAAAACAAAATCGAACTATGCAATTACCTGTAGGGCTTTGACAGTTGGGTACATCAATAATAGTGACCTCTATCACACGTAAACCTCTTAATATTGGGTCTGTTAAGTGTATTCCTCTCGGATTGTAGACCCTTTCATTCTGTGTTGCAATGAATTTTGATATTTTTCGAAGATGCTGAAACATGTTAAGAAGAACTAAATAAAAAAAATATTAATCATTAAGGTTCCATTGTAAGGCATTTAATTTTTACATTCTGTGTTATAATGTGCTATGTATTAGCAAATAATGCATAATAAAATATTGTTTAAAGATACTTTAAAACTATAGGCAATATGATTAAAAAATATATTATGGCAGTCTCACATGTGACACAAATCATAATATTTACTTTTATCATCAATTTGATAATTATCTTTCCACAAGGTGTAATATAAAGTTAAAATGATTCATAAATGACAATATGATAGCTATAATTGACAGCAAAAATGACAAAGAAAGAATAAAAGTCCACCTGTCCTATTTATTTCTTTTTTAATATCAGAACAACATAAATGATTAGTTGTGAAGTAAAGAAAACTATTGAGATTTAAAGTAATGTGTAATGTAAATAAATATAATTTCACAATATGTAATTAATCTCAAATATTGGTATAGTATAATATAATATCCTTCATATTTATTATCTTATGTAGAATGACAACAGTCATACAATTAATAAATTAATATTTAGTTTTCAGTTTCATAGAACTCAATACAAACGTTTTAAAGAACAGAAAAAGCACACATAAAACTGAAAATTAGAAGAATACCATAGTTGGGTTGGGATCATGAGTTGTCTAGTGAATGGATGAAGGAACAAATCCCACTCTATCTATGTACATATCTATGTACATAGGTATGATAAGTTTTTTTTTTTCAAGGGCTCACCTTTTCATAATGCGTCTCAGTGCATATATAAATGAAGTATGCTGTAAGACAAGCGAGGCATCCTTCACAGTAGGTACTGCAGTCTGCCGTCTCGGCCATATCAAAGTGTTCGTTCAGTCTCTCTATTGTGTATTCAAATGTTTGTCTATCTATCTGTAAACAATGTTGTTTATTGTTAATTTCAATAAGTGTAAAAAACAATAGTAAATGTAATAGAAAGTTTTATTATTCATTTTGTTCATTTAATAATAAAAACAAAAAACAGAATGCTATTTCAATATATTCACAGGTCTGGAAACAGTTTAATACTAAGCACAGTCCTTGTGTGCCTTACAACAAATTTTCTGTTTCCTCCTTCCTGTGACTGGAACCCAGCACCTGTATACTACAAATGAAACACTAACAAGAAGTGGTCAAGTACAAAAGACTTGACATTCATAAGTTTACACTTGACCATTTGGCATTGTAAAGCCCTCAAAGGACTTACTCCCCGTAGCGGGAATAAGAGGTTATTGACAGCTCATATATAAATCATATTAATACCATTGTTCATATGTAAGCAGATACAGTAAAAATTTCATTAATATTAATTGGTTAGAAAGATTCAGTGCATTTGCATATCATGTTAATAACTCTGATTTGAATAATTTCACAAAGGTGTATATGAACATTCAGTCTCTGTCTAATATCTGCTTTTAGTAGAAGAAAGTTTGTATATCAAAAATGTTTAGAAAGTACTATACCTATTGTAACAACATTCTAATCTAGATTATATACAGATGTGAATTTCTGAGTACTTTATAAACACAAATATAATCCTTATATGAAACTTATTAAATTTTCTTTCTCAAGCGCTAAAAATCATTCTACCATTTTTATTGATGTTTCACTGTCCACACCTAATAACATCAAGGACATTTTTAAGGCGTGTTGATATCTCATAAACAAAATATATCTAACTTACCCTATCTTCGAGTTCTGGAGGAAATCTGGTTTGGAATTTCACTGCAGTACCTTCAGAATAGTCCCTTTGGATAAATATTTTAATACCCTGTTGTGTAGGTGTCTGTTGACTACCTGGTGTGTTGGGCCCAGAAGGAATCCGATTGTTAGCCATTATTATTACTATTCACTTCAATTAAACACAAAGCACATTTATTTAAAGTACACAAACAAATTGTCTGCTATGATAAAAGCATGCTGTGTATAGAGAAAGAGAAATCTTTAATTAATTATACAAAAAACTCAAATACTTTTCTCGTGATTTCTCTGAATACACTAAGTGACGTGACATATGAGGAATGACATTGACAATTACTTGTTTATGGAAAGAAGAGCAAAGATAAATGTTACGTTCATAATCATATCAATATGTATAGAATATTTGATGAAATAATTTTTCCAATATTTGACTAATTATGACATTTAAAGAATAGTACGTATTGTTAAATAATTGTATATTTATATTATTATTTTTTAAGACGTATAGCAGCTTATGTATCCCAAAATAATAAATTACTGGACTTGAACTTATTGGGTCGGTACATAGTACATAGTAGGTATATACTAGATACATATATAGTGTATTCTTTGCTCTAACTCAAGTAAAGTGTAAAAAAGAGGAAAAGTATGTACAAGTAATAATACGATTTTTTTATGGGTAACAGTTTGTATTGTTGGCGTCTGCTAAAGACAGTCAAGTGCACCCTTACTCAAAAAATATTTAATGTTTTTTTGGCAAGACTGAACTAATATGGCAGGTTTATTGATTTATGTGTTAGGCTGTCGGCGCCAAATTAATATTCAACTAGCGAATGTAGCGAAATCGGCCTGAATAGTTTGTCGTCTGTCGAACGCTAATCAATTATTAAAAATAATATAATTCGCCTTTAATCTCATTCATTCCTTTAGTAATGGAACCCTTAATATATCTACGATACAGTGATCGGGATCCTTGTAAGACCAATTTCCGGCCATCCTCCTGTCTATGTATAACCTTTTTACACCACTTAAAAAAATAAATCTTTTCGATTTTTCACTGTTTTTGAAATACAGCGGCGCGAGCGGAAGAGATACATTCTTACCGGATAACATAGGCTATATAATTTTTCGTGACAGTCCTAGGCAAAGTCCGCGCTAGTTTATTATGTTTGTATTTCTACTATTACCTTTTGTTATTTTTCTAACATTACAAATTAATGCTAACATGCGTAACACACAACCACACCTTTTTTTAATCATAAATCATGTTCATTGAGTTAAACTACGATATATTATGTTATGGGCTATAGAAGAATTTACATTTTTTTTATCTTTTTTAACTTGTTCTTAGAAAGAAGATCATTTACGAAAAGCGTCTTACTTGAAAAATACTTATAACATTAAATAATAAGTAGACTATTAACGTACAGCTGATGGTCTGTCGATCGAAGATGATGAAACACAAAAATACGAATTTTTGTAATATTTTTAACTGTTCCAAGTCTTTTTTATAGACGCAAAATAATTTGGCGCTATTTTTTGACAGTCCCAGTATCGCATATTTAAGTTACACAAATATCGAGCCGTTTACCCTATAATGCATGAGTGTGTGAGTGAATGCAACGATATACAACGTGGAAACGCAGTATACGCAGTAAAAATAGGGTAACATTGATCCTGGCGCTTGATACAAATCAAAGAACCCTTCCATTATATAAAAGAAAGTGACACCAACCATTGCGTTCGAATTCCTTACGTAATACAGGCCGCATTTCTCATATATTTCATTCAAGTCATATGCTTTAGTGAAAGATGTCGCAGCAAAACGGATGCTAATGATCGTGATTCGTATATTAATTCGGGGGCATGGATACTACCGACTTTGTAGTACCACAGATCACGTATTGAACTGGATGGAGCATCGACAGTATTATAGGGGGGTACTTAAAAAAAAATTGGTGCAACATAAAAAATAAAAAAATATGTACTAGGTTGGGAGAAGTGAGTCTTTATAAATTCTGTTATATATTCTACTACTACTACTACTATAAAGAAAACTCTACTAATATTATAAAGAAGAAGAATTTGTATTTTTGTTTGTAATGGATAAACTCAAAAACTACTGGATCAATTTTAAAAATTCATTCACCACTAGAAAGCTGTAACTTCGCTGAGTGACATAAGTAGGCTATGGCGCTATGTCGAAGCCGGGGCGAACAGCTGATATTTTATAAAACTTCTCACGAAGATAATATTATTTAACTGTGTTCTTAAATTGAACAGGTATAATTAACTGAAAATTTGAACACTGGTTAGAATAAATAAACTATTTTGTGCTAATAAAGAAATTATCGAAATGATGTTTTCAGCGTGTCATTGATTATTAAATGAGATTTTCAGGTACTGACTACAAATAAAAGAAAAAGGGAATCAGTTTGTTTGAGAATGCCAGTAAAGTTGTACTTAACCGGCTATTATTTAAATTTGACTATCAATATTGAAGAATTAATATCGGATTTTAAATGATTGAATCTTAATTTTTCAATTAAGATAAAATGAGAGTTAAATTTTTAAATTACTTTGTAATTATATACTGCATGAGACGTGAGTTAACCATAAACCCAAAAAAATACGATTTACAAGAGTCCTTGCGATATCTAGTCAAATTTATTCTGTGGTCGTAACAGCTGATTACTAAAGCGGCGTCAAGATACATAGTTTGTTAGGTCGCTGGTTTCTTTAGATTAATAGAAAGTTAATTGAACAATTTTAAGGAGTAACGCATGACGTTTGAATTTTATGACCCTGTGGCAGGAACTTTCAACCGACTTAAAAAAAAAAGAATGAGTTTTTGAGTTGAGACCCTCATTATTTTTAGGGTTTATCCTAGAACTTTCGAGTGGGTGAACTGATTTAGATGGTTCTTTTTTTATTTGAATACTGGTGCCTCCCGAGTGACTCATTTAATTTTGGTACAGTTTTGACAATATGAAAGCGGTTTATTTTTTTTAATAATATTTTATGTATACCTGATAGTTAGTTCTGATAATAATTCTGTTTTTGATACAAGAAAATTATTATTATATTGTATTGTGGTAAAGTCAATTAAGATTCTGAAATGTTTTAGAATCTTCTGTAGCTATATGAGCTACGCATTAGTGTCTGCTTCAAATGTTACTTTTAAGACGAAGTACGTAACTGCGTTAACTAAAATGAGTTATTCTTAAAACTAATTAACATTATAGGGAATCTGCATTGAGTAGACTTTATAGACTAATCTTGGACGACAAAGTTTACTATTTGGGCGTGGCGAATAACATTTCCTATAGTATAGTAAGTGTCACACTATAGTATGACTAGTCATATATCAATCCCTAGGGATTGACTAGCAAAGAGATAAAATTAGACCTGTATTTTTTTGCTTTGTAAAAATCTGGTTATAGAGAAGAAGTATTTTATATAAAATACTATTCAATTCATGAAATGAATCGCTTAACGTATTGGCGAAAGTAAAACTCGAGAGAGGCTCCAAAAATTCGGCAATCTTTAAAAATAAATTCGTCGAGATCCTTATGGAGAGAAAAAATGTACCGCGAGTGAAGCCGGGGAGGAACGGTTGGCTATTAATATAACAATGAAAATGCATCGCTAAAACATATGTAATTTCGGGTCGATTACAGTGAATTGAATACATATTTTGTTTTTACTAGGTTCTATCTTATTATCAGGATAAGATTTGTGAAAAAGAGCCAGAAAATATCAATCTTAATAAAGATGACTGTCAAAGCACGATTAGGTACATTAACGTATGTTATGGATATTTATAAATATTGTTTAACAAGAAACAAAATATTTATACTGATACACATCTATATTTTTGTGTTGTCCCATATTCAGGATTAAAAAAATATTTTATCATATACTACAATAGCCCTTGCCACCTCCCAAAGGCAATTGAATACTACGATAGCTTATTCGGAAAAACGGCGTGATGTCAGAATTATCTCAAGAAACTGAAAACGGCTTTTCTACCGCCCGTTCAAATCTTTTATTTATAAAGTGTCTTAGTTTAATTTTATTTAAATTAGGCATGGTTTAATTACTTGTTTGTTGACAATTTACTATACACTACAGACCTGTCTATTTTATTGTAAATATACAGAAGTTGAAATAGTATTTACGTTTCATTTTTTTTTTAATGTTGCTTTACGGAAATTAGAGGTGACTAGATTTTTCTATTTGCCATTTTCAAAGTCATTTCACCACGAGGACTAATCCAACAAACTGTTATAATCCATCCGGTAAGGAAATTGCTCCTAGTTCTAAAATTTTGTCATTTAGTCCCAAAAAATTTATAAAGTAAAAGCAAAAAACGCACTTAAACGGACGCGGACGGATCAGTACAAAAACATTAAAAATAATCGAACATATATAAATTACTAGCAAACCCGGCGAACTCCGTTTCGCCACCAGATGGCTTCGTTTTTCCCGCCTTTCTGTTGAAATTTTTCGTGAATTTTCTTTGCTATAAACCTCACGGAGCCCGAGACCTTTCCAACGAATGCAAAAACGTGGAAAACGGTTCGTGCGTTTTGGAGTTATAGCGTCAGGAAGGAAAACACGACTTATTTTTATATAGTAGATTAATGTTATAATATATGTGTTCTTTGATATTATATTGTTATTGTATTTCTCTTAATTCGGTTTATGTCACATGTGAATTATTTATGCATATTTCTCACTATATTAAATCGTTTAATTATATTATTGTACATAATGTATTTTGTTTTACAACAAACATTTGAATTAACTTTAAAGTATTGAAAATACATATAACCTTCTAATTTCTAATCAACATGGCAGGCCAACAGGATAAAATATTGCTACGTACTGCTTTAATTTACAGACCCAGTCAATATCCTACATAAATTTTACAATCTTCCAGCTGTTATCAATAAGAATCGATTATAGCGCTGGAGATTTAAAAAATTATTTAATTACAGTTAAATCAATTATTTTAATAGGATTATAAATGTTACTTATCAGATTCGTGAATAAAATTACGTACACTATTGAACCCTGCAACCTGCAATTAAAAAGTAACGATCAAAGATCGTTATGAAGCCTTCAACTAACACTTATCAAACTTTATTAGCACTGACTCCCGTAATTAAAATGTACCTCGAGCGATGTATAGCACTTGCACCTCCATCGCCTCGCACCTTAACATATTCGGACCCCACGTCACGTATTAATGCCAGTATATATACCGAGCCCTGAACTTCCCTGGCATACATTGTGACCGCTTATCGGACGGCAGTCAGTCGCATCTGCCGTCAAGTGCTAGAACCAGTGCAAAATGTTTAAGTTTGTGGTGTTATTATCGGTGGCGGCGTTCGCTAGTGGCCAATCGGCATCCGGACTCGTTAAGAACATTTACAACGAATGTTTGAGTCAATATTCCGTGGAGTGTGTGAAACCGAGGACCCTGGAATGGATATCCCAAGTCGCGAACGATGATGAGATCAGGATTACGGACAATCTGTCCATCATCAAGACCGCGATCGCTGAGGATGAAGCTGTCGACCCAAGGATGGCCAAGGATCCCACTTATGCTATCTTCGATAAAGTGGAGCGCTTCATTGATACCCATTCTGTGAGAGTGAAAGTACCTGAGGAAATTGCCCGCAGTGCCGCTTCTGAATACGTGCCAAGATCTCTCCTTGCTGACCTTCCTTCTGAATTGGCCATGCCTCTCGATGGAGAAGAGGAGGTCGAGACATTCGAAGGCAGGAAGAAGAAGATCAAGCTGCCCAAGCCTTTGAGAATCAAGAGCAGTAAGTTTCTTACATCTTGAATTTATAGCACGTAAAATTGCAAGGTTCTTATTATATGTTTGTTTTCAGAACACGGTTTCATCAAGAAGGTGCTCCTGCCTTTCCTCCTCGGTCTTAAGTTCAAGGCTTCGGTACTGGTTCCCCTGGCTCTCGCTCTCATCGCTCTGAAGACCTGGAAGGCCTTGACTCTTGGTCTTATCTCTCTTGTTCTTTCTGGTCAGTATTACACTACAGTATGAATTAAGAAAACATTAAAACTAGCAAAAATTTTAACTTTTTCAGATTTGCTATATTTTTAAGATATATATGTATACATATATGATTGTAAGTTTTATGGTTTATAATAACAATTAAAAGTTTCCTTCTTCAATAATATATAATGCATTATAACCAGTTAATTTCCCTATAAAATCTTCTCTAAAATATCTGATAAATAACATATTCTTATTTACAGGTGCCATGGTTATCTTCAAGTTCACGAAACCCAAGGTTGTGAACTACGAAGTCATCCACTACCCACAACACCACGTTGAGCACCACGTAGACCATCACGCCCCAGCCTGGGACGCCCACGGTCCCTATCAGGCACGATCATACGAAGACGCCCACGACATCGCTTACTCTGGCCAAAAATAACTCCCATAGCTTTAATGTAGACGGACCTCTGACTAATTTATTTATTTATTAAATTATTTATTGTTTACCTGTAAATAAATCTGTATGTAAATATGCTATAAGTTTCAAATTTATTTGGCTGATATTTTATTGGTGTTTTTCCCTTAAGAAAAACGTCTCCATCACATTTACAAGTCACGCTGTCAGATTCAATAGCAATATGAAAAAAAATTTAACAAGCAACATGGCGAGAGTGAAAAATGTTTGGTTCATCATTTGAAGACTAAATAGATATCAAAATGCTAAATAGATCACATTATTTAGTTGCTAAATATCTAAAAATCTCATTTATATTCATTGCACAACAAAATTCACATCATGTACATTTAAATCTACTTCATTACTACGGTATCAGCGTCCTGTGCTCCATCGATTTCATTGTCCTGTAAATCTATCATCCTGTCTCCGTTATCAAACGAATGAAAATGCTCTTTAAATTTACGAACATTATGTACAGGGAATAATTTAGTAACAAGCATTTGATTATGTTTATTATCTTCAGTAATCACGTCTTTTATTATATCGTTTCCACCAACAGAATCTTCTTTTTTGATAGTGTTTATCAAATCAGGTTTATGGGTTAAATTATTTATATGTTTATTCGCACCAGTCCGTATTGCGATTTCATTTGATTTCTTCGTCCCATTTTGTATTTCCTTGCCACTTTCAATAGAATTAAAATTCAAGTCGCCTGTCGTGCCTTCCGATCGAGGTAAAAGTATTTGATTAGAAAACTTTTTGTATATATCAGAACGTTTTAAAGGATTCATTTTGTATATATTTAAGAGAACGTTGAAGTTTTCCATATTGTTAGATCTCTTTATTCTTGGATATCGAAGATTACAGCTAGCTTCGCTCAGTATCTGAAAAGTGTAATATTATTTTATTTGGCTAATTTTAAATTGAATATAAGACAGACACGTTACTGTGGACACGTTGTATACTGTTTATATTACAAGAATAAGGATTTTCGATAATTTTACTTGCGATATTGCCTATTAGTTACCCACAACATTATAAAACAGCAACATTTTTTTATGTTACAGTCGGCAATGGAGCTGGTGGGACGCCTGATGCTAAGCGCTACCACCGCCCATGAACATTTGGAGAGGCATAAGGTCCATTGCATACCTTACGCCTCTACAAATGGATTGCCGACTTTTTGAGAAGGGATTAAGAAAGGATTGGCGATAGGAATAAAGGAAAGGCCTGGGAAGGGTTAGGAAAAGGATATGGGCCTCCGGCTCCCCCACTCACCGAACGAAACACAGCAGAATACTATTTCACGCCGGTCTTCTGTGGGGGTGTGGTACTTCCCCGGTGCGAGCTGGCCCAATTCGTGCCGAAGCGTGCTCGACTACCACATACAAAAACCAACTGTTTTCAACCAACAACTGATATCAAAAACCAACTATGTACTGATGCAAACATTTTATAATAGAAGACTTGATAAACTTGGACTTGGTCTATAATAACGGATAAAGAAATGAATTTTTTCTTTGCTTTAAACAATTCAAAGCATTTTAATTATACCAATGGGATTAAATATGCAATAGTTATCAACCAAGCTACACAATAATTCCTTTTTTTATAATATCAATTAACAATCAATCTGTATGAAAAACAGCATCATAGGTACTGAATATTAATATTTATTATGGTAAGGTACTCACTATGACTACTAGAACAGTTATTTCACAGGCCTGTGTTTTCATGATTCACGTCAAATTTCACAAACCACTTTAGAGGTTTTACTGTTTGTTGCAATGTTTTCAAAACATGCGATTAGCACCATGCGATAATATAAGTGTTGTACCCAAGCTCACTCAAAGTGTATATAATTTTACATAATATTCCCTATGTAAGTATGCTTAGATCTCTAAAACTACACTTCGATCTCTTAAATTACGTTTCGAAGATTTAATTTTGATGTTAAATTTATTCATAGATTTTATCGTATAAGCTTTTATATATAGATCTGTTATATTTATGTACTTATGTTAAATTGTAAAGGGATAGCAATAAAAATGTACAGATAGGTAGTTTTAAATAAATAATTTAATCGTTCAATAAATTACTTAAAAATTAATTAAATACACAATATAATTAATAAATAGTTAACAGAAATAATTTTCTTCATAGCTTCTCAGTACAAAATACAACCCTTTAAAATCAACATCCGAGTATAATTTAGAAATTTAGTGCAAAAGAGACAGCTTCCGATGAAGTATACCATAGATTATAGATGTTTATTAATATAAGCATAAATATTTTCACTGCGTTTTAAAAATACCTATATTTTTTATAAAAATATAAAATTCTAGAATTAAAGTTTGAGCCCCATGCCTAATTAAAATAAATATCTACATAATAACCTAATTCTATTGTCCTAGTGACTCAATGGCTCTACAGTAAAAGTAATTGATTTTGCATAATATTGTAATTCCAATGTTCAATTAAATACAAAATGCAAGAAATCAAATAGAAATTAATTAAGATTTAATCCCTTACACAAAAACTTAATATTTTAGAATATTCCATACATACATATAAAAAGCCCTAATTTGTCCGATTGGTAATTTCGGAAAATCAATTTGTTAAAAAAAAGACATTCTTTTAAAATATTAGTGGTATGGATTTTTTATTCATTATTGGCTGTGTAGTATGTATGAAATGATTCTAAAGTAACGGTCCTACATCTCCCCCTTATATATTAAACCACCCACTTATATATTAAAAATAAATAAATATTATATTAGGTTATCATTTACACATTTTGGACTTAGCTGTGACAAAATTATACAATAACATTATTTTTAATAAATGCAATGTTCTATGTTTTCTGTTTAAGCAACAGTCTTTTAAAATAACTTTAGTCTTAAAGTTTAAAGAGTAAGTACCTAGTAAATGAGGTACCATTTGATAAAATTGCTTCTAACTAAATGTTATGGTCATTTACCTTATTCACTCTTCATGAAGTGTTTATACAAAATCTTTTAAAACTCATATTTACTACGTGAAATATAAAAAGAATATGACAACAACGGATCCATGTTCAGTCTACTTAGTGTTTATTTTTTCATGACATGATATGAATTTTATGTTGTTGGCACTTTCAGCAGTCACTTATTTTTTTTTAATTTTATTCAAATTGTTTTTATTTTTTATTATAATTTATGTTGCAATTGGGGTACAAAGCGTGACAGTCCTTCTGCTCCTGACCGTCTCTAGCAGCTTGCACGTATCTGTAATAACGCAGCGCCATCTTGCTGTCCGCCGGCGGTACCAGCTCACTTGAGTCCCTGAAATTTATTATTTATAAATGTTTGAATATTTCTTTACCATATATAAAATAATTCTATGCAGTATATAGCAATATTGTAATTAATGATTGATGATTTAATTATTTACGTTTGTAATGCTTTGCATTAGACTATTAGGCATTAAAGCAGAAAGGGATAACTCAAAAATTTTAAGTCGGTACCAAACTCTATTTTGATTAAACTATAGAAAGCTACATATATATTGAATAATATTGTATTTGGTATTTTTTTAGTTTTTACACTCGTGCGAGGTCTGAGCTAATTAAATATAAATGAAGTTCAATGCCCTTTTGAGATAACTTTAACCAGGTTAGACTCAATTTATATTAATTCATTGATAAAAATAACATAATTTCATTGGAACAAACGTAGATGTGTTTGTGCCAATGAAATTACTAGTCAGTATTGTAATGGATTCTGTTTTAAAGATATTCTGTATAATGGATTCTGATACTGGATAATAATTGAATGCTATTCCATTATAACCTAGTATCAGAATCCATTAAAGACTAAATCATTCATTCAATCATCATGCATACCAGTTATCATTCATTTGCCGCTTCTGTCAGTCATGCAGTGTGTTAATTCAGAGCGAATTTATTCCTTTTGTCAGTATGTTTATTAAATAACACTCACTTGCTAAGCTCATTAGATACCAGGTTACTATAAGGTGCGTGTTTGAAGGGGTCTCTATAAAGCACACACACAGCTCTCTCCTTGCAGCCAACGTCGGCTGCTCCAAGGGGATTCAAAATGACATCGACCTTTTCTAGAAGGGATCCATAGAATTTCTCAGCTGCTATCGTGTCCTGTAATATTCATTACGCATTATGGGAATTATTTTGATGCGAATTAAATTTAAAAATCGTAAAAAAATATATACTTAATGAAAATTTTGTTATTCATAATTTCTCAGATTCTATGAAGAATGTTTTTTTCCCATTAGGTAATATGTATAGAAACCACTCTTTTCATCATTTATCAAACAACTGATATTATGATTTAAGTCATTATACATAACTTTTAAAACATAATCTAGTAGTAATGTACAAAGAATCCCATAAAACTGTCTCTTATCCGAAGAATAAACTTTTCCTTAAGTTTGCAGATTTCCTAATTATTTACAATCAACCTCAATCAAATGAGAAGGTTCAACTGTATTTTTTGGATTTGTGTGAATTTTGATCATTCTTTTTTTATTGAAAGCTAGTGCCTTCCTGGTCCTTAAGTTTGGTCTAGTTCTGACAGTTTGAAGGTTGTTGTTAAAAATATTTGTTCTGTATACTCACTGGATCCTGTGCAGCCAATATCTCCTGCTGCTGCCTTACAAGTTCTGTCTCAGTTCGCACTCGGTTTGACTCGCTAAGCCTAGCCGCTGATACTCTAAGTAACTCGTCCCTCACTGGGGAAGGGGGTGCCTTCGCCGCTAGGGTTGCTGCCCGTATCTGTAATGAGATAACTAGCTGTCAATTAATGCTGATTACAATGGAATTGGTTTCATCAAACTCTAGTCCTAGTAGGAAGTAACCACAAAGTAGCGGAGCGGAGTTATAAAAAATCCAATTAATAAATAATAACTATCTTTTTTAGACAGGTATTTAATAAAATATGGTGCTATCAATGACTGTTTTTTTTCTTAACATTTAAAAGGTATAAATAGAGTTTTTTTTTTAATACAGATACTTAAAAAAATATTTGTAATAAAAGAAAAACCGGATTAATAAAAATTAATGAACTAAAGAAAGTGTAAATGTAATTTGAAATATTGGAACCAAATACTTTATTATAATGAACTGTCAATGGCAGATCGTATATATAGTAAGGATTAACTAGGCTACTTTTTCCCATGGGAACAATGGGACTCAAAGGGAAAATTCATCTTCACGGGTGAAATCGCGGGACCATAATATATAAATGTATTGTACTAATCAAATTATGTTATCTGTGGTCACGATAAAACTTCACATTCCCAATTTTTTCAAATTCCAATAGATGGCGTTTTTTTTTTGTTGTTTTCTTTCACCTCACCGTTAAAGCCGTGTACAGTATAATTTTATGATTGGATAACCTTTTTTAGAATACTATTTATGTATACATTATGTATTTGTCGTGTATGATATTATTGGCGTTTTATTATCGTGCTCTGTTGTTTAAGTCGCAATTCGTGGTATGAATTGTCGTCACCGAAAACCAGTGTTACAGAAACTGCCTCTGTACTGTGTACTGATGTGAGAGCCATTTTGGTATCATTATAAGTTTGTGTTTTCATTGCTGCATATTTTTTTGGTTCCATACTCAAACTCAAACATTCTGAATCGTCTTAACCTGATTGTTGATGATTTTAACATTTACCATCGGCTCGGAAAGCAGGTTCTACATAATAAAGGCTTGTCTATAATTTATGTTAGACATATATTATGATATTTTGAGAAATTTCATAATTACCAGCGCTTCCTTTTCAGCTTGTTCAGGATCTTGCGGTGACGTCTTTTTATTGCGATAGTACGGATTAGGCGGCGGTGGTCCAACAGGTCTGTTATACAAAAATTGAGTATTAAAATGTGGTTTATACTATAGAATCTACTAATAGAACAAAATTTAAATAATTGTAAAAGTTTTGTACGAGTAACGGTTGCTCAGTTGTTAGAATCTCGGAGTTAAATCCTATCTTTCCTACTAATATTATAAATGCGAAAGTTTGTAAGGATGTGTGTGTGTTTGTTGCTCTTTCACGCAAGAACTGCTGAACCGATTGCAATGTTTAACTTACCTTCCATTAGGCGCAGGAATTGCATTCGGAACATTATTGCTGCTTGCATATTCTCCTACGTTGAGAGATGCAGAACCTGAAATTTATATTAAATTCAATGTAAAATATTAAAATATTTGTATTATACTGAACGCAGGAAATATGTTTTTATGATTTATATCTAAGTATCTTTTTATTATCTATTTATTATTATCTTTTTTTTCGAATATCTGGATACAATATTTTATTACAGAAGCTGTACATATGGCGTTTCTAGATATTAATATGAAACATGAATAGTTTTCAAAAAATAACATAGAGTGATATGTTAAATTTTTTAAAAACATATATAAATTACCTGGCGGAAGCCCTAGTCCCCAAGCGTTAATATCGTTGGCATCGTTGGGATTAGGCTTGAAATTCGCGATCGCATTCCGATGGATGTCCGAAAGATATCTGAAATGTTTGATAAATTTTTATTTACTTATCTGTATTGTACTAAGCGAGCACAATAATTAATAATAATTTGTTATCTTTGCTATTTTCTATCTTTTCTCCATTTCCCATGCAATTTATTATTAATATCAGTTCATTTAAGCAAGCAAGCCTTAACAATATAATAAATGCGGGCATGGGGTACTTGATGATGCATTAAACTACTTCTCCACGGACTCTTACAATTGACGCTTTGTCTCTGAAGAACGTAATTTAATCTTTTCTTGGAATTATCTATCTAAATATTCGACAACGTCCAATTTTATAACTCGAAATAAAAGGAGAAAGAAGCATTTTAGAAACCTATCTATTGAGGTAGATAAAGAAGGCACAAACAAAAATTCTTACAAATAATATGTTATTTCTTCTACCAGGATTAAAGTAACTTACTCGCTACCAAGCCCGGGGCCAGACAGCTCCCAGTCTTGAGGGTAATGCTCGAATGCTGGTCGATGGTTCTCCACGTGGGGTTTCACTATCACAGCGCCATGGGGGGGTCCGTATACTGGGTGTGGTGGTGGGCCGTGGGGTTGCTGGTGACACGAGAATATGATGTGAAATACTTATTATATGCTAGTGAGGTGACAATAGAAAATAGAAAACCTGGTGGAAGCAAGAAAAATTATCTTTTATGTTACGAAATTGCGAGGTAGGATGTATGTATGTATTAATATTGTTATAGATAACAATTACTGACCTGTTTTATAACATATTTAACTGAAGCAAATAATTAAAATTTATTTTTTTCAGTTTTATAGCATTAAAATAGGAAATTTTGATACGGGTGGCCGAGAGGCTATGCTACGGTTTACCAAAAAACGTCGGTTCGAATCCCACCTCGTGAACGAATATTTTCTATTCTTTCACAATTTCTCATCAATAATTTAGTAAAATATTAACTAGAAAGCAGCAGTAGGTTGAAATTATTGATATTTATTATGAACTAGCTATCCGCCCGCGGCTATGCCCGCGTAGTCGCAGGAAACTTAGACCCGGGGTTTTTCTCGCATGTTCCCGTT
>NC_052130.1:4764021-4773426 GCF_012273895.1 Zerene cesonia | reverse complement strand
ATATATATAGATTTTGTTATATCTAGATCATTATCGAATTACATCAATATTCATTCTGGTTCTTTAACTATTTAAAACTAATTTTAGTAAATTTATTAACTAAGAACCAACCTTGTGGTGATGCGTGATCAAATGGTGATGATGATGGTACTTCGTAGTGTGGTAGTTTTGGTGGTACCAAGAACATAGCTTGAATATATGACTCAAAGCTGGGAATAAGAATAGCAGAAGCTTCAGGAACATCTTCTTGGCTGTTGTTACCCCAAGGACTACTGGTAAGACGAATATCAGCTTCAGAGCTATGAGTTTAACCACTAAAATGATTGCTAGTGCCGCCATAATGAGCTTTCTCTTGATGTATTTTTCTGGAAACAATTGTGGAGAGAGATTAGGTACAGATCAGGATCCTCCAGGAAAGAGATACATATATAAAAGTTATAATACAGGTGAATTAATAGGATGCAGAAAAGGTCCTAGAATGTTTGCAAATTATTAAGTAATGTTAAAGATCTAATAGATTTGTAGTAATGGAATTAGGTGCTACTGATATGTTAGGCTTAGATTTTGCTTATATGAAGCAACATAATTAATGACCTTAAGTAGTTTTCAATTCGTTCTCATAAAAGAAAGTTATGGTGTCAATTCAAATAGCATTCCTAGATTTAAACTTCTTCGACAAATATCGATAATATAAGAAATTACTCACTTATTTTATGGAAGAAAAGCCTGCCTCCAGTTTCCTTTGGCTCCAAATCTATGTGTACCAACGCACCAGTCTTCGTCAATGCCCTGGGAGATATCTTCAGGGTAGCGCCATGAAACATGATCTCTGGGAGTGTGAGTTTCATGTCATGGGTCATTAGGAATTTTACCCCTTTATTATAAAGCGCGTCTGTCACTTCTTCGAGTGGTGTTTCTGAAATTAAGACATCGGTTATGTTAGAGGAATTCTTATATTGTGCTATTTTGAGTTATCTTATATATAAAATTCTCGTGTCACAATTTTAGTCTCTATACTCCTCCGAAACGGCTTGACCGATTCCTCTGAAATTTGGTAAGCATATTGGGTAGGTCTGAGAATCGGCTAACATATATTTTTCACACCTCTTAATGATAAGAGTAAGGCAGAACAGCGTTTGCCAGGTGCAGCTAGTAATGTTATAAATGATAAATCTGCTGGCATCCATTGGCACTTTTTTACTTTAAAATTAGCAATGCTTATAATACAGAATGTGAAAGAACTGAAGAAGAATCAACGTATGCATAATTTATAGTTCCATTGACCATAGTAAGTATATTACATAGGGTCAAGTATTTGTTATCACCTAAACAAAAAATTAACAGCAAGCTCGCTATTATAATAATTATAATCTAAACTAATGTTATCTATGATAAAAGATATTTTTTATTTGTTGTAATTTGAGGTGAGATAATAAATAGATATTCGTTCAAATATGTTTTAAATAACCTCAGTAAACAAAGAAAAAAATTACAATGTTAGAGCGTCTTAACAATGGCGTAGTGTGATTTTTCTACATATGTACAATTTATCGCTTTGCTGCACAATTTTTAATGCTTTCTCTCTCCAGAATTATCACTTTATAAGAAATAAGTTCTTTGATGTAAATTTTAATGTTACTAAACTAATTACCAATAAACATAAAAGCAATTAGTGGATAGGCTTGACATAATTTAATTAAGTTAACAATCCTACTAATCCTACTAATATTATAAATGCGAAAGTTTGTAAGGATGTGTGTGCGTTTGTTGCTCTTTCACTCAAAAACTACTGAACCCATTGCAATGAAATTTAGTACGAAGACAGCTGGACAACTGGAATAACATGTAGGCAACTGTTTATCCCGATATTCCTACGGGAGACGGACTTACACGGGTGACACCACGGGGCGCAGCTAATAATATAAATATTATTTAATTTTTTGTGGATATTAGTTACAAGCATGTATATAGGTACCTAAAATTATAACAGATTATACAAAAGATATTGTATGTAAAAAACAAGAAATTGTGAAATCCAATCTAATCAAGAAAATGCAATAAACCAAATATTTTTCTAATCAAAGACCATTTCGCGAACACGTTTTCACTAACTCACTTAAAAGTTCGCTCGGAAGTGTTTTAGCGAAAAGTGATTTTACATTTTCCATCACTTTTCTACGTATTGACAATATGCGCCCACGTTCTAGATTTTTTATTATCGCCATTCACTATGCGGAAGAGTTTGATATCAATTAACTGGCGTAATAGTTTTTGTTAATTAGAAACTATTGCATGATATAATTTAACAATAACGGTTTCTCGCTTTTTAATTACTATTTGTTTATAATAGAAATCAATAAAGGTGACAGTCACTAATATTTTCCCGGTTAATATTCACTTGATTTCTTTGTTGTATTGATTTCTTTGTTTCTTTGTTTGTTGTCCATTATAGGTTTTCATTCTTTTATTATCTATACTAATATTATAAAGCTGAAGAGTTTGTTTGTTTGATCGCACTAATCTCTAGGTCCGATTTGAAAATATAGGCTATAGGCTATATATATACCACGGGCGAAGCCGGGGCGGGCCGCCAGTTTATTATAAAGTAGACGCTATAATAATAAGTGGCGTTAACTGTTTTATGTATTAAACCGGAAGGAACTAAAAAAAGAATAGGTCTCAATCGACCATCGAAGATTATATTGTCTAGTAGAGGCTCGACCAAGCTTCACCCGAATATCTAGATTCCTGTTCTATCCCAAGGGAGCATTTCATCGGGATAAAAATTATCCTATCATCCAAGTCAGCTCATACGCTGTCTGTATACCAAGTTTCATCAAAATCCGTTCGGCAGTTTCAGCGTGATTGACGGACAAACATCAAAACTTTCACATTTATAATATTAATGTAAAGTATTATTTGTTTGTGAATTTGTAAGTTGGTGACGTTGTTGAGGGTAATGTCATTGCCTGCTCAACCGATTTTAAAAATTCTTATTTCAATAGAAAGCCATGCTATCTGTGAGTGTCATAGCACTGCTTATATCCCGGGTTAAAACCGGGCGAAACCGGAAAGAGAGGGTAACGTATTTTTCTTTCATTATGCAGGTACAATTATTGTTGTAAAAGCAAAACCTTCTGAGAATCAGTTCTGAATTAGCACATATTTTTATTCTAGTTCCATAAGAGCAAAAATTCGGAATGAAGCTAGCTGAATATAAATTACTAGCTGCACCCCGCAGTTTCACCCGCGTAAGTCCCTATCGAATATCGGGATAAAAAGTTGCCTATATGTTATTCCAGTAGTCCAGCTGTCTACGTCAAATTTCATTGCAATCGGTTCAGCAGTTTTTGCGTGAAAGAGCAACAAACACAGGGGTTGTGTGTACCTTACAAACTTTCGCATTTATAATATTAATAGGATTTTCAACATTGTCAAAATGTATTTATCATGTTTTTCCATCATTCTCTTATCGTACTTTCTATGTGATCATATCTGTTTATTTTTTCGGAACAACTTTCGACTTCAACTCCTGTCTATGGCCTTGAACTTGACCTTTCGAGATAAGCTTAAACATTGAATAGATGAAGTGAATGAAATTACAATGATTTGTTACATCTATGAAAATTTTAGTGTGCGTAAAATTTGGTACTTATTTTTATATGCATCTGTTATAAGAAGTACCTATTTTCAATTGTTTTTCGTGGTACTTACATAGTAAACAGTAATGTTACGATTTAAATGAGAATTTTGAAGTTCTCATTTAAGTCGTATTTTCAATGCTATGAAACTAAAAACTAAGGTTAACTATTTTTGTTTAGACCTAATTACTTTAAGTTTTATGTTTACTCTGTTGGTGTGGCTTGATAAATAAATAAAAAAGAAATAAATATTCATATTGGTTGCATAATTATTAACATACAGTTGAAAACACGTTAGGATATTTTGAATAAAACTACCGCTGAAGAATTTTCGTGGAAAATTATTTTCCCTATTCCATAAATTGTCTTGACGCGATAACAAATAGAATTATATTAAACCGTGTTGTATTTCCTAAAACAGTGACTTTCTCCACATTTAAAATTCAGCTGTGATTTTTGACAAGTTTCTCAATATATACGCACCATAATGGCATAGAAAGTATCATCAGACCGACACTAGTAGCATATTAAACAGTTTTATGTTAACGGTAGGTGTGAACATCTTTGCTTTATGATTCAAATATTTTAAATGCATAAGAAACTGCCTTGTAGTAGTCTCATCTGATGATTATACGAGGAAAGCATACATTGTATGTACAAGTCGCTTCCTGCTGTCTATCTGTTCTTATATATGCTTATATTTTTAAAAGTACCGTACGGATTTTGATGCGGTGTTTTTTGATAGATAGGGTGGTTGAAGAGAAAGGTATATATGTATGATATTTGCATTATAGTACCCGTACGAAGCTGGGAAGGGTCACTAGTTTTTATTTAATATCAGCATACCCGGCCACGTATTGCTGTGGCTGTACTTACGTACAAAATTTATTGTTAATTATAAATTAAAAAACTATCCTATAACCTAAGTTGGACGAAATTACTCATAAAATGCCAGGTTTCACCAAAATCGGTTGAGTTGGTGAAGAGTTCATTGGGAACATACATCATGACACTGGATTTTTAGATATGTTTATGAAGAGCAATTGACTGACTGATCTATCAATGAAAAGTCAAACTATTGGTCTGATCGGAATGAGATTCGGCTTGCAGATAGTCAATCATATATAGGCTTCCGCTAAGAAAAGATTTTGAATAAATCTACATCCAAGGGGATGACAAATGAATGGGTGATAAAAGTTTTTACCACGATAGTTAATTTTGAGCACGCGACCTGTATGGTGCCAGTATTGCATATCCTATCCTATCCTACTAATATTATAAATGCGAAAGTTTGTAAGGATGTGTGTGCGTTTGTAGCTCTTTTGCGCAAAAACTACTGAACCGATTGCAATGAAATTTGGTACGTAGACAGCTGGACAACTGGAATAAAATATAGGCAACTTTTTATCCCGATATTCCTAGGGGATACGGACTTACGAGGTTGAAACCGCGGGGTCTTTTTATAAAACAAAATTAGTAACGGCCAGTGTTTTTGCCATTTGGTTATTATTCTTGTTTAATTTTGTCTTATTCATATGAATCTTTAAATGTCGATTCATAATTATGAGGTTTGCCTTCTCAAAAAATAAAGTTTAATTGATTACCTCCTGCTTTTTTTGAAGTCCGTTGACACGTTATCAATAAACTACCATTTTTTTTGTTATTTAGTCATTAATTACCTACTTACAATTATAACCTGCTCTTACGAGAAGATGTCTCTAATTTGTGAGTAATTAAAAAAACCTTTACGGTAAATATTGAGTTATTAATTGTATGCATTAAGTACAGACAGCAGTTAAAGAGGTAATCCTTTTTACAGTTTGAAAATATCTGACTCATCATATGCATTAATTTTTAATTTATAACGGATTTAAAACGAGATTTATTCATTATATTATTAACCCGACGTTTCGAACACTTTACAGCGAGCGTGGTCACGGGGAGACTGAGATGTTATATGTCTTGAAGGTCATACAAATTTGATGATCATTTTTTAATTGAAATTCCTCGCGTTACATATATATTTCTGACAACTGACTGCTATTGTGTCACTTAGATAATATAAAATGCAAATTAAGTGGGTGCACAATAAGAGAAAATTTGGGTCACACTTCTAGGGAGGTCACTTGAAGAATATTTGTCATATATTATGTTACTAGCTGTTGCTCGCAGCTTCGCTCGCGTGTTCAAAATGAATTTTCATGGTACACACTTTCTTCCACTTTTTTATGCCCTTGGTGGTTCAATTTATCAAATCCTATCTTGAGCGGATGCCTACGTCATAACATCATGCCAAATTTCAGCCCGATCCGTCCAGTGATTTGGGTTGTGCGTTGATAGATCACTATGTCAGTCAGTCACATTTGAGTTGCATATATTTAGATTTCACGACGTCACATCCAGCAAACGTGCGTAAATGCATAAATCTCTGAGTTGTGGTCAGGGGGTCTCTTTAAAATGGCTAGAGAGAACACGGATGTAGCACTATTCTTGAATTGTTTAGTGTTCAAATGGACGCTGGTTTTCACTAAGCTTTTACATGGTAAATAGTATCGGGTTTTTGTTTAAATATTAAAGTATTTAACTAGTAATAAGATGATCTTTAAATTCTTGCTGAATATGACTGATGTAGCTTTAGATGAAATATTAGAATAAATAAATAAATAGTTGTTTATTTATTAGATACATTTCAAGTTACATAATATTTTATGCAGCAAAAGCAAAAGCTGCTGTCCAAAACTCGAGAGCATCAGGCAGCGCTGATTTTCAGAGATCCTTTGTAGTTATTATTATTATTATTAAAACAAACTCGATACATAATATATAAATGTAAAAGTATATTTAGAAATTAAAGACTAAAATCCGTTTAAAAGGATTTTAACACGATTTATTCATGGAGACAGTCTCCCCGTGACCACGCTCGCTGTAAACGTCGGGTTAATAATATAAATGCCAAACTGATGGAAGATCTATCTGTTGCAATTGTTCGCGATTTGTTTAAAGTTAAAGCTTTAACAATTGATTCAAAAGAAATCTTGAAAATTACAAAGAATAGGAAAAGTTCGATTATCAGACGGGATTCGAACCTGCGTGTTTCGTCATACCAGGGAGGTGTTTTACCACCATGCCACCTATTTTTTAGAATTCTTCTTTCACTTAAATATTGAAAAAGTCAGTGGATGTCATTATATTAGTTCATGCTAGAAGCTCCAAATGCTATTTAAACTATGTCTGCCTGAGAAAAAATGTATTTATTTTGATTACATGCAAATAGACGGTCAGGAAAACAGAAAAGAAATACCAATCATTGTCTATAAATCAGCCATATTGCATTGCAGTTACTCTTTTTAAAATATATTTATGTACAGAAATAATCTAATTACTTTTGGTTATATTTTAATGTAGGTGTATTTAGAGTTATTCAAATCAGAGATATATCCAAATAGATATTAAATATCGAACGTCTTGTAAGTAATAAGACTTGTAAATATAAAGATTTTAATAAAGCATCTGATAGACATTAAACAGCTTTCTCATAAACTGGGGCGAAATACTTGTTTTAATAAACGTGCGAGACACGAGTGCATATTATTTATTCATGTATGAAAAATAAAATATAAGATTCTAGTATTGATAGTCAGAATGCGTAGAATGAATAATTTACAAATAAAAAATGACAGTTATTCGTATTCAATCAATATTTTATAGAAAAAGGTATGTTTAATTGTATTTGTAAATTGTGATATATTTTAAAAAGAGTAACTATCGAGTTTCTTGCCGATTCTGCTCAGTAAAAGCGACCTTCCGATTCAGGGCTAGTTTTAAAAAATTACAATTCATGATATTAATACTTTTAAAAGTTTATATTAAAAAAGAGTCGGAGCTTGATGCAAAAATAGACTCTCATATTACGTCTAAAATTATTTAAGAAACATAGTAGGTACATTTAGTAAATACATAAGTCTGCCCTTCTGTGTTTCACGACTAAACTTTTAATGAAATTTACCAATATAACCGATATATTTAACTTTAGTTTGATGCAATTCAATTGGAAATTTGATAATAGAGAGCTGCTACGCAATTATTAAAAAGTGCAAAAAAAAACGCAACGAATTGTGAAGCTACCGACTTTTTGGCATCGTCAGTTAAAATATTATTTGACTATATAACATTTCACAAGGTCCCCGAAGTAAATTCTTATAGTTCTTGAATGCTAAAAACAACGTAAGTATATAATATTAGCCAAATTATCGAGAGTGAATAAAGATACCTCTTTGAGCGATGCTATATAATTTATAGTAATTTCCCTACTTTTTTTAGTCATGCAACTGTTTTATAATTAGTGAACCAATTTCACTTGTATTCTAGTTTCGATTATTTGATATGTAAGTAAACATATTAAATTAACAACGTTTAGATAAGTAGATGGATTAGATTTGTTTAATTATAGTCACTATTTGCAAAAAACAATCTAAATAATAAAAAAATATTAATCTTACCGGGTTCTTCATCGTCGTTAATTTCATTTTCAGCTTCGAATGATCTCTCATCAAAACTTCTATCCTTGCTTCCCGTGAGGTAGATGATATTAGCTTCTTTACTATACTTATTCATATCTACATTGTTACTCTTAAAGCACACACCACTAGTAACATTAATATCACCACTGAATTCTAAACTCTCGTCTAAATATGAATAAAAGTTCTTTTGCAAGCAACTCACTGATGGTTTCAACGTGCACTTATTTAAAATATTGTCCCACAAACCGTTACCAGTCCTAAATGTTCCATTTTGGTATACATCACCTAAGAGTCCTCTGCCTGCTATAGCTTCTACGAATTTAAGTCTTTTGGGTATTTCACTTTTAATAGCTTCATCCGTTGCATTGTTGTTACAATTAACAAAATTTGCACTTATAACTAGTATGATAGCACTAACATGGACTGTTTTAATGTTCGTCCAAACATAATGTTTGATGCCGCTCCTACGTCGTCGAGAACACGGGTTGCTGTTGCTGTCAGCCATCATGCTGGCATTACAAGTAGATTCAGTTAATTGTTTAACATTTGCAAAGGGCAGGGACACGGCTCGTTGCACCTGTCGCCATTTTCCGTGAACCGTATGGATTTGAAAGTGTGTCGTGTTTTCGTTCCGGTTTCAATGTCCAATTTTGTCTTCAAATTGTCATGTCATCTGCGAATAAAGAGAAAATCTAATTAGTCATTATTCGTAACGATGTTTGATTTCTCAGCAATTAAGGCCTATTTTGTGTTCAAATAATATTTGCAATATTTATAAATAATAACCGGAAAATGAGCAAAGATGTCTCAGTGGTTAGGACTTCGGACTTACACCAAACAGTCTGGGTTCGAGACTGGACGAGTGAGCATTAATTACGCATACATTTGCGATTGAACGTTAAAATTTTAGACAGAAGCTTAAAATATATTAAATATATTTGTCTGAAAAATATCACAATCAAAAGCAATAAATAGATACTTATTATTCATAACATAAACGTATGTACCAATAACAATGAAAGTGATTATAATATTTCAACATGGCTAGAAAGTGGACAATAAATGTTACCTACACGTAGGTATTGTATTTATAATTAAACTAGCTGCGTCCCGCGGTTCCACCTGCATAAGTCCGCAACCCCTAGGAATATCAGGATAAAAAGTTGCCTACTTAGTCTGGCCATAAATACTGTTACACTTAATTATAAAAAAATATTACATTTGAATTTCGAATCTGTCATTTT
>NC_052130.1:4725915-4763021 GCF_012273895.1 Zerene cesonia | reverse complement strand
TAATAAATGTTATTTGCAGTTAACAATTTTCTTTTTTCTTTATTACAATATTTATGGCAAGACTAGGTATATTATGTTATTATAGTTGTCCAGCTAACTAGTTACTAAATTTCATTGCAATCAGTTCAGTAGTTTTTGCGTGAAAGAGCAACGAACACACACACATCCTTACAAACTTTCGCATTTATAATATTAGTAGGACGCAAAGCTGGTTGGTATAAAAAAACAAGAAATTTGTGTAATTACTCAGTACTCTGTTATTTTCATACATCATCTACATAAGTGACTTAGCTTTAAAATCAATCGTGTATTTCACTATTTCAGAAGAAATATGAACAAATTTATTTATTTTAACAAAACAATAAGAATACCCCATTTGGTACTTAAATTGCTTTTAAAAGATTAGAAATTACAGTAATATGCATATATTACAGTAAAATAGTATTGTTCCAAACTAGGTTATGGGTGACAACACAGTTATTATAGTGGTAGCATAATTTAGCTTAAAGCGAGATCTACTACTTGTTGGATGATAAACTTTATAAGGCATGTTTTAGTAGAGCAATCACAGCTAGGGTTGTCAATTTATTGTTTTTGTGGTTATCATTTCCAAAACTCATATGTTACCTGCTAGTAACCTTACTAGCATATGAATTTCCTATTGTGTTTCGTTCGAATCCTTTAATAAAATATTTATATAATATATAATATTTTAATATTTTCTCATGTTTATAAATATTGTAAATTGTTCAGTTACAAGTCCCTTAGACGCATAAATATATAAATCATTATTAGAATTAGATAAAATTTATAATATTACGTAAATTACAAAAATGAAAACAAAATATACATTAATAATTAAACTAGAATGTTGATATTTGATTGAAGTAAAATTAGAATAATTATTATAATGATATACCTATATAATAGTGTTATAAAACAGTGTATTTTTGAAGTTTTTTCTTTCGTATTATGATAATTATTTCAAACTATTAGTGATATTTTCATTATTTATAATTCTATTACGTGGCAACCCTAACTAATAGTTCTTGCACTAATTATCGCGTGTATATTTTATCTGCCTTTTAAGAATTTTTGCAATATTGCATGAGTTTAAAATAAATAATTTAGATTCAACAATTTGTCTGGCGAGTTATTTGAAAGTCATTTTATTTAATTTCATAAATTATTGGATCATAATTTCATTTGATTTTTATACTTTTTACAACTAGGTATATTAATGCCAAAACTTATTTTCTGAGTTAAAAAGTAAACTATTACACTTTTTATCAGTCTTAGGGCGTTACAGTTGAGTTGATTTATTTATCTTTTTCACATGTGCCTCGTTTTAGATTTAAAACAAAAGTCGTTTATCACTTGCCAATAACCATTTTTTTTATTAACCTTTTTGTTGTTTGCCTGCTTGTTTGTCCTTATTTTACGTCGCCACGGAGCGATGTTACGTTATGCTTTTTATGTTTAAAGATAGGCTAGGAGAGATATTATTAGACTACCTTTTAGCGCGATAAAGTAATCTGTACAAACTATTTTTGCTATATTTTCTCTAAACATAACATACATTGATGAACACAAAATATGTCTGCGCCATGGCGGGGGCTGGGGCATATTGATGGGGCATTATCGATAACACACGTGAGTAATCAGAAGATTGGCTGATTCAGAATCCAGTATCCGTTCCGCTTTCCAAGCGCGTGCCTTTACATGGATGTAAATATAATAGATAAGAATTATCTCTTATTGCTCGTGAGTTTACTCGTTGAGTTGATGAAAAGCTATTTAGAAATTTAATTCTTTGCATTTTCCATTCATTTAAATGGACGAATGAATGCAAAATAAATGTATTGACATTTATTTTTGATTTACCAATAGATATGTCTTATATTGTAATACGTTATTCATACATTTATTTTTTATTTACCATTAAATATGTCTCATATTATAATATATTTTAAAGAGTTATATATTATATAGAATGCATAAGAAGATTCAGTTCTAATTAAAAGCAAATACAACATACATTTTTTGAGTAATTTTAATTTAAAACTGAGATTTATAGGAATAGGAATAACTTGATGTACCTGCCAGCAATGAAACTATTATTTAATGTGTTTATGTGTGTAGGTATATTTAGTCGTATGAAACGATGCGTTGAGCGTTGTATTTTTAGAGGATGTAATTTGTTTTTACGTAGGAGTGATGATTAGATCAAATATATTTTTGTTAATCTGTCTGTTTCGGCTTCAACACAAAAGCTATTGGATGGATTTTGATGAAACGTTTAGTTCTGACGAAGGAAGGGATGAGAAAACATTTGAGTCGTTCAATAAATATATACGTTTTATTGATTTAACGCCTCTGAAGAATACAAAGCCACGCTATACTAAGTAGGAACCACTTTTATCACATCTAGATGTAACTGTATCTACAATCTGACCAACTCTTGATTTCAAAAGCACAGTGCATTCCGGAAAATATCGTTACATAGCCTTTGCAACAGACATATTGTGTTACCATCACGTAATCAATATTATACATATATATACTTTGGTTTTGCCTGATGTTTTAATATAATAAGTAATTATATTGAAAGAAAAACAATTTATTTTGTCGTGTATCAATAAATTAATATTGAAATTGTAATATTCATGAATAATTAAGTGAAATAAATTAATATGATAAAATAATATAACATAATGAAATATTTTCAATTATTACACACACTAGTTTAAAAAACGTCATCAGGTGGTAAATGTTAATTATTATTATGCAGGAAGGCATCTAAGTCACTTAAATAATTAAAATGATATAGACCAATAACCAACCAAATAAAATAACGCGAGTTTAATTTCTATTTTTCTTTCCTGTTATTTATTAATCACACTATCACATTAATATTATAAATGTGAAAGTTTGTTTGATTGGATGTTTGTTCGTCAATCACGCTGAAACTATAGTTCGGATTTTGATGAAATTTGATATACATACGGGGTATGAGCTGACTTGGGTGAAACAGGAATCTTGATATCCGGGCCGAGCCGGGACGAGCGTCTATTCTAAATATTTCTAACTGTTCTATACACAAATACTTTACAACTCCACTTATTTCTTTAACCGGCATCAAAAAGGAGTAGGTTATCATTTAATTCTATCACAGAGTCAATAAAAATCATAGACTGCAACGAAAATAAAATGGCTGGCATTTAGTGTGTCATACGTCGATTAACTTTTAAGATAAATTAATAAGTAATGCCCATCTCTCTCACTAATTACTCTGAGCTTTATTTAAACTGGCGGGTCAATTTCTCGTATGTAGATTTTGTTTTCTCGGTCAAAGAAAATGCGTGATTAATTTCTTTTAAACGGTAAATGCTTTATAAATTGACTACTTATAGCTTGATACTTTAATGCGTGTATGAAGGATGTTAGTTATTTGTAGAAATACGTATTAAATTTTTGACAGCCGTAAATAACATGTTCAAAGTGTTTATGGATTTTTTTTTTTAATAAATATGTTACAGTCTCCTTGTGACCACGCTCGCTGTAAAGTGTTCGAAACGTCGGGTTAAAAATATAATGAATAAATCGCTTTTAAAATCCGTTAAAAAGTTTTTAATTTCTAAATATATCAAGGCGAACATGTAAAATGGGCTGTTATAAATATAACGATTGCAATATAAATAAACAGCTTTTAGTCCCAGTTTATGTCCATTATTTAACACTAGCGGTCCGCCCCGGCTTCGTGTACGTTTTTTCTTTCCATAGGAACCTTCCTTGTGCCTTAACAAAAACGTTAAAAAACATCCGAATGGTTGAGTTTTACGCTTAGCAGCACATTGGAGTTGCATTTTTATTTATATACGTAGATATATTTTATTAATTAAAATTTTCTTTCCCTCAAATTAGTTAATATTAGCAAAAAGAAACAAAGCAAAGCCTAAACTTTAATCAAATAATACAAGATCTAATATGTTAATGATAAATGTCTTACCGAGATTTTCAATACGTGGCCTGATTTATTCATTGGAAAAACTAGTCATGTGTGTACAAGCACATGCCCATTTAATGAATTCCATTGACTAGTAAAAGCACTCACAGCACATTAACTCGAAAGTAAAATGAATGTACATATATCGTCTATACTCTGTATGCAAAGTAGATTGAACTAAATAACAACAATTTACCGCCAAACAGTGGAATGTGTTTTTACTTTCATGAAGAGTCTATCAACTATACCCATAGACTATACAACAAAAAGTGTTAAATGGGTAATATGAGTATTAAATAGCAATTTTACCCACAAGTTGTGAAACTTCTGTTATATTTTTTCATCCCAAAAACGAAGGATTTCTATTCGACTGTTTCCTTTTTACGATAGATGGGTAATTAAATGGTATTAAATAGTAATTTTACCCACAAGTTGTGAAACTTCTGTTATATTTTTTCATCCCAAAAACGAAGGATTTCTACTCCATATTATATCGATAACTCCATGGATTTACAACGTATTTACGTGTTTTTTTTGTGTTCAAAAAATCCATCCTTTTTTGCTATCCCCACCAAATCCAACAAAACGTTTTGATCTATTCCAAATGACTGTAAAAAATTGGATTTAGAATTAAAAGAAGCCGCACCTCCACCCCACGCATCGGTGTCCTTTTTTTATAACAAGGAATTTACAGTTCGCTATTAAAACAAAAGATAGGGCTTAAATAGATACGTAATAATATTTGTGGTTATATCCATACGTAAGAATTTTCTAGATTTAGGAATCTGGGTTGGCGAAACCGCAGCTCATTCGAAATATTGACGACTTACGGTAAACTCCGTTCAGACGATTTATTTGCAATTGTATTGTATTTATTCCTTCATATTTATGATTTTGTCGTATATTTCTAGCCCACTTTAAACATACGGGCTGATAAATACCGGCAGACTGTTTTGAAACAATTAGATACAGTTAAACAGTGCGATAAACATTAATTATACATTTGTTATGAGCTATTGTTTAAAACCATTAAAAATATATAATGTATAAATATTACTATATTGATTAGGATTACTACTGAACGCTAACTTATTTAATTCTGAAACACATCGTAATCAGGATTGGGAGATAAACTCATGAAAAAAGTTTGAATAAAATCCGACCGTTGAAGTATGCTAAAATCGAGTTTAAAGAACTTACATACAACCATACAAGTGAAGAATAAAGGTGCTAAAAAACTATACAAACACTATGATTATGATTGCATTCACAAAACATCCACATTAGACAACTGTTAACAAATCCTCGAAGAAAGCATTCTAATCAAATTAATGTACGAACACGTGGACCGGACTTTCGCAGTGAAAGTCTACAAACATTTCGACCTCGGGAATTCGTAAACAAGAAAGGCGTTTACTAAGATACGCCATTGATAATGTTCGAATAAATCTCAAGAACGAAGTATATTGACGGACTTTTTTTATGATTTAACCGCCTCAGGACGTTACGATATTCCAGAAAATTCGGTCGATATTTTTTTAAAATAAGTCAGTATTGGAGGCAATGACGTCTATGCTAATAAATGTTAAAGAATAAAAAAAATTCTGTGATTCAGAAAACTCTCGCTCGTTGGAATGTCGAAAATATGTAGATTGTTTGAAGGTTCCTTGGGAGGTTTCTATCTCTAAAAACGAATAAATATCAATATAACAAAATTACATTGTCATATACGAATTAAATAGATAATAACAATTTGTTGAACATCCAAATATAGAAATGATAACAATATAATCATGCGTATCAATACAATTTAGAGAGGTGTGATGACAGCTGATGAATGAGTGGCTCAATGACCTTGAACGTAACTCTTTATAATAAGGTATGAGAGCTGGTATTAACCAATAGACGCAAGTTTCATCAAATCAGTGTAGTATAATGTCTTTCTTAGAAATAAGACACACAAAAGTAACTAATATTATTGCGATTTTAGCAGTGGTGGCTCAGTAGTGAGAACCTCGGACTTCAATATCGATAACTCGGGGTACGAGACCGTGCGAGCGTGCAGGAAATAAATTGATTTTTCAATTTATCTGCACATGTGGATAACATCACCACTGCTTAAACCGATGAAGAAAAACATCGTGATAAAACCGGCATGTCCGAGAATCTAAAAAGTTCGACGACATGTGACATCTGCCAACCCGCACTTGGCCAGCGTGGTGGATTATGGCCTGAACCCTCATAGGAGGCCTGTGTCCCAGCAGTGGGAACATGTATGGGCTGATGATGATGATTATTATTGCGATTTTACGATGAAGTTAAAAAAGTATTTCTATTTTCTCTCTATTTCAATATGTACTCTTATTTCCAACAAATTACATTCAAATCTATCCAGGAAGGTACATACAATTTTTTTAAGATATAACCTAAGAACGTAATTGATAAATTTATGTATTAATAGTGTACAACGTTTTCATTGCTATGATGACATTCATATTTAATGTGAAATTGTCTGTTTAAAAAATCTTAACTTCTAAAGTCATAGAGAGTGAAAACATGATAATAAGTTGGACAAAGGTGTTTTTTTTTATCAAAAGTACGATTTGTTTATCTGATGATCTGTATAGTTTCTATTATTCATGTAGAAGTTAAACATTACAATATATTATGTTTTAATTAAAAAAGATCAAGGCTATCTGCCGAAAGCATATTTACAAACTTTCCCAAACATATGCATAATATATTATAATATGTATAATTGTAATAAATATATATTGAGCAATTTGTTAAAAAGAAACATTACGTTCAAAGAAAACTCTTACTTACTATTTCATTATTAATTAAGCATTTAGAATGTATATATGAATAGACAGGGATTAGATTTATATCTACGGATAACCTACTAAAACCTTATGAATTTTTCATGTATAAAACACATTATTTGAGTTATCTACCATCGAAACGGTTCTTAATTAAAAATTTAAGAAATTATAGCCAGCAATGCATCACATTGTGTGGAAAATTTTTTTTGAGAAACCACATTACGTTTATGAAAACATGTTATGGAGTATTTTAAGAGAAAGTTATGGAAAGGCGATAAATATTAACGGCCGTAGACCTTATTTATAGAACAGTATTTTTCATGTATATGTTATTATGTTAAGCGGAATTGATTTGAAATTTACCGTTATGTGATACACATTAGATATTCACTTTTAATTTGAAATGTCAGTTTTCATTTTATCGATAGATGAACCGATTAATGAAGAGCGAACATCACTAGGCCTTAGGGCTGTCACTATATCTATATATGATGTGATCTCTAACACACACAAAGAGTTAGTCAAAAGTTAGGACTTTTATTTGTGAAAAAGAGCAAAATAATAATGTATACCACACTTAATAAATGATACATATTAATTTTTACTACGTAGTTTACCATACGTAAACGAAATTAACGTTCCTATGAGAATATCTCACGAAAATTTTGAGCTATTTTAATTTTTCCAATAAGACTGGTCTATCAAGAATGTGGTATCGCCGACTGGTTTTTTATTTATTCCTAAATAGGAAAGTAACCTACTGTCCTACAACAGGGCAGTTGACGAGCTTTGTGGTCAATTAATATTTAATTATTTCTTTCCTGTGTTTGGTTGGGTGTTATATATTATATTGATTAATTATTTCGAAAAATAATTGAATGGTTATTTAAATAAGAATTGTTAGTCTCGGTCATTCAATGTTATAATGAAAGTAAATTTATTGATCATAATTTGAGTAAATTTATAACTCTTTTGAGATATAAATATGCATTATTCTGGTGAAATAGATATAGCTAATTATGTACATCCTAACATATTATTAATATACAGTATTAAATAGAATAACTGGTTCATATTTGATTCTAATGGTCAAACTCAAACTCGACTCGATCTATAAGGATTTTATTCATGCGCACAAGTGTTTATGAATCACACACTATAATCACACTATCACACGAATATTATAAATGTGAAAGTTTGTTTGTTTGGATGTTTGCCGTCAATTACGCTGATACTACTGAACGGACTTTGATGAAACTTTGTATACAGACAGCGTATGAGCTGACTTGGGTGATAGGATGCTTTTTATCCCGATTATATGCTTCCTTAGAATAAAACAGGAATCTTGGTATCCGGAGGTGGGATGAGCGTCTAGTAGACAATATAATCTTCGATTGTCGATTATGACCTATCCTTTTTTAAGTTCCTTCCAGTTTTATATATAACAGATAACGCCACTTATTTATAGTATTTTCACATTTATCGATTGTAACAATAAATAGAGAAATTGATAGCAGGTTGGCAACGTGACAAAGAGCACACATAACAGTTTTACCGTCTGCAGACAATAAAACAATTGAATCGTAATCAGCCATTTTGAGAAAGACTGTTGGTTTCTTGGCCGGAATGAAAACGGTATGTAGAATGCGGTGTAGTCGGTTTTTTTTGCTTTGCAAATGTCTCACACGCGTGCATGATGCAAACCTTTTCTCTATTCCTATTTCCTACTAATATTACCACGTTTATGTGTGTGTGTGATTGCACGTGTGTTAAAGTGTGTATGTGTGCGTGTGTTTTCATTGAAGTTTTGTGAAAATAAATCTTTATAACGCCTGTTATACTTGCTATCCCCATCCCCTAAAGGAAAGGGGCCTTATTTAATCCTCTAAAATATTTTCCTAACAGTTTAATTATCCAGTGCTGTACTTAATTTTGTATTAATTCGTACTTATAAGCAAATAACAAGTTTCGAGTGAAAGTATATCATTCAAGACAGAACGGTGAAATGAAAATAAAAGTAAAATATAAATTCTACGAGAATCGAACGATGGCCTGTCTGTTATAATTTGGAATGGTAAATCGTAATGTATACTTGTTGCATTACTTGGGGTCCGCCCTGTATGTGTATAGCATATAGCAATCCGGGATCATATAAATTAATGAGTAAATGAAAAAATCTTTATTGTACACCATAAAAACTACAATTTTAAGTGACAATAGTAACATACAATAGTTAAAAGACTAAAACATCGATCCAGTAGTTTCTGAGATAAGTTTAACCATATTTAAAAAACATGCTCGCTGTCCCTTTCTTCGACATTACGTAGCGTAAAGTTTAAACTAGATCGAGTGTCTCTCCGTTTCTTTTATTTATGATTTTCGTTTTGTGTTTTATTGAATTCTGGACATATTCTCAGTTTACGTATATTTACTTAGAAGTTTAAGCTGTTATTGTATCTATGGAAGCTGATCGTTCAAATGAAATGAGACCTTGATTGGGTTTGTTACACGATAAAGGCTGGGATTTCAACCGAATGTGTGTGTTTGTGTGTTTGATAGGAATTTCTGTCTTTTTGTCCTATTTTAGAAATTGGATTATGCCATTACATGAAGGTCGGTGACGTTTTATCGAAAGGACCCATGTATGAAGGTGTGTATTCTATAAATAAATGTAGAATTGTTGAGACTATCTACATAGTACCCTCACTTTATTATTAAGTATTCTGTAATTTATCCCCTTACGTAGTTCTTTAGAGTGCGAGTTCTGTTATCTGTCTAAAATTTAAATTACATATTATGTACCTGACATTTTCATATGACAAGAATTTAAATTATTAAACAATAAATCTCAAAGGCAAGTGGAAACTGACCTTTCATTTAGCGATAGAATGCATCATTAGCATCCGACCTTAGGTTTCAAAATTTTCTCTTGAACAATAGATACTGAATACTCGTTTAAATTTAAACAAGGTGAGAAAGTGTATAGTGACAATATACTTAAGTGTTTAAAGACGAAGCTACATATCTATGCACATTAATATGTATGAATAATAATAATCAAGAAGTTACCTAGTTGGGTATGGGATAAATGATATACCTACATGTTTCAATCATCGATTTTCTTTAAAGATAAGCAGGTGATCAACCGTCTATTTCCTGCCATACCGAGACATTTTTTTTGTTGAGTCCCTATCGGGAATCGAGCCAGCTACTTTAGGTTCTACACTCGAGCGTTAACCACTACACCAAGGAGGCGGTCAAAAAATTTATGACTCGTGGATATAAATATCTCCTAAACAGTTTTAAGATATATTTACAATTTCGGCACAAAAGTTTTTAACTTCATGAAACTCAAAAAGAAGCTTTCCAAACATCATAAAGTGAACGAGCTGTTACCCGCAGCTTCGCCCGCTGGGTCCAAATACATTTTCATGGTACAAACTCTCATTCCCGATTTAATGCTTCGGAAGTAGAATATATCACAATACTTTCTTAGCGAATGTAAAAGCCTATATTAAAATGTGATTAAGCAAATTTAATTTTATGGAAAACAGTATAAATAAATTATTTTATTTACAAAAGAGGCCTGTTTCTACTTTCACTGATATTTCACTTTTTGCGTGCTATATTAATTTCATCGTAAGTTTTATTAAAAAATGAAAACAAAAGATTAATTACAAGGGTCAATGACATTTGACATACAGAGAGAGTCTTCTTTGTCTTTATGTTGTTATAATGTTTCTAGTGAATAGTATAATAAATTAACGATTAGTCACTTAAAAATGTGTGGCTAGTGTCTGTTATTTGTTTAGTCACAAAATGGAAATTAGTAGTAAATTAATATTAAAAGAACAAGGATGTAGTAAATTTTTCAAACAAATTTTATACGTAAAGTCATTAAGTCCTTGAATAATCTGTTCTGTTGTCATTGATTAGCTTTGGTAATTACTACATAGTATAAAACAAAGTCGCTTTCTATGCTTAAATCTTTAAAACCACGCAACGGATTTTGATGGGGTTTCTTTTAATAGATAGTGATTCGAGAGGAAGGTTTATATGTAATAACATCTATTAAACTACTCCGAATTATCGTGCGAAGCCGCGGGCAAAAGCTAGTATCTAATACTATCCTACTAATATTATAAACGCGAAAGTTTGTAAGGATGTGTGTGTTTGTTGCTCTTTCACGCAAAAACTACTGAACCGATTGCAATGAAATTTGGTACGTATATAGCTAGACAACTGGAATATCATATAGGCAACTTTTTATCCCGATATTTCTAATATAACTTACAAATACACTTAAAATTATACTCATTTTTAAATGAAATGTATCCAGCGAAGCTGTATTTGACAGCCATTTCTCCGGTCATTCACATTTCACTGCGAAGTTAAGAACGAAAGTGAAATAATTGTATAAGTGGTTCATATCATTTACAAATACGAAACCTGGTATTTGGCGCACGATTTTAAATATAGCTTGTGAGGAAAATAATCATATACATTACATATTGTCTTCATAGCTTTTACAATCAAATCAATACTAATATTATAGATGCGATAGTTTGTGAGGATGGATGTATGTGTTTGTTTGTTGCTCTTTCACGCAATTACTACTGAAGCGATTGCAATTAAATTTGGTACGTAGATACCTGAACAACTGGAATAACATATAGGCAACTTTTTATCCCCATATTCTTACGGGATACGGACTTATGCGGGTGAAACCGCGGGGCGTAGCTAGTACATGTCTAATAAAGTATTTGTTAGTGACTTGTACGTAATATACTGTGCATTCAAAATACAGTTAACAATTTCCTCATAATTCAGAAAGATTTTTGGAAGACAGTTAAATAAGCATCATCGTTTTACTTTGCGTGAGGCTATTTGCCGACCTTCCCTAACTATTTTATTAATCTATTGTGTCATCGTGGAGATACTTATAACGAATTATTTAAAAAGAAAAGTTCAACATATTTTTAGTTTACGTCGTATAAAAACTGTACCAGCATTTCAAATGAACGATATGAAATTTTATACTGATCCAAAAAATAGGCAAACGGAAGGAATTTTGACATTATGTCAATAACTGCATTCACTTCATACGTCAATGAAGCGAATACTATGATTAATTATTAATACATGTGATTGACATTATGTCCTGTTTAGTCGTCGAAAAATTTTATATTAAGTGTATATAAAATAAAGTCGTGTTGTTACACAATTTATAACTCAAGAACGGCGGAAACGATGATGTTAAAATTAGGTACAGAGATAGTTTAAGGCCCGAGAAAGGAAAAAGAATAGTTTTTATCCCGGAAATCGAACGGGAATGGGAACCTTGCCGGTAACACTTCAGGTCTATCTTTCTTGCGACTACACAGACAAAGCCACGGGCGGAAAGCTTCTCTCTATCTATGCTAATATTATATAGCTGAAGAGTTTGTTCGTTTGTTTGTTTGAACTCAGGACTCAGAAACTATTGGTCCGATTAGAAAAATTCTTTCAGTGTTAGATAGCCAATTTATTGAGGAAGGCTATAGCCTATATATGTACCACGGGCGAAGCCGGGGCGGACCGCTAGTACTAAATATAACAAGTCCAAGCATATAAGCATAATAAAGATATTATTTGTATGGCCGTTTGACATGTTATTGTTTAGAAAAATTATATTTCTCATTAGATACGCCGTATATGTTACCGTTACACTTTGTTGTGAGTTAGTGACTTAGTTTTGTTACCTGAAACTGGTCTTGTAAATTATCTTGATATATAAAACGCAACGTATATAAAACGTAAGCAGTGGTGGCTCAGTGGTGAGAACCTCGGACTTCAAAATCGATAAGTCGGGGTTCGAGACCGGGCGAGCGTGCAGGAAATAAATTGATTTTTCAATTTATCTGCACATGTGGATAACATCGCCACTGCTTAAAACGGTGAAGGAAAACATCGTGAGGAAACCGGCATGTCCAAGAATCAAAAAGTTCGACGGAATGCGAAATCTGCCAACCCGCACTTGGCCAGCGTGGTGGATTATGGCCTGAACCCTCATAGGAGGCCTGTGTCCCAGCAGTGGGAACATGTATGGGCTGATGATGATGATAAAACGCAAAGACTGACTGACTGATCAATGCATAGCCCAATCACGCCGAATAATTAATCGATGTCTGAATTTGGCTAGATAGCCGCTATTATGCCGCTGAGACAGGATTTTGATAAATTTTACCACCAAAGTGGCAAAAAAGGGTATGACATATTGTACCATAAAAAAACCACGAAGCTGCGGACAACAGCTAGTAAGAGTATATGATGAAATTATATACTAATATTACTAATGCGAAAGTCTGTCTATCTCTCTGTTTCGCAATCTTTTAGAGTTTAAACATAGCACCGAAGTGAATGGAATTTTGATTTAAAATAGTTGAAGATCGTAAAATATATTTTGCTTTATACTAAAAAGTGATACGCAAAGGCTCGAAATGCGAGTTTTTGCGTGAAAACGTTACAAACAGAAAAATAAAAAAGTTTCCTCTTCATAATACTAGTTTACACTAATAAGATTATAAGATGATATGATAGATGATAGAAGACATACTAACATCAGTATCTTAATTTTAGGGTTGCGTATATGTATACGCAATAACTATGTAGTTATACCTAAATATATGACAACTTTTTTGCATAGCATTTTGCTTGTGTTTGATTTTCCGCGAGTGTTATACATTTAGAAATTAAAGACTTTAACGGATTTTAAACGCGATTTATTCATTATATTATTAACCCGACGTTTCGAACACTCTCACACTTCGAGGTCTCCCCGCAACCCATCGCGTTTAAAATTCTTTAAAAAGTCTTTAATTTCTAAACTTTTCTGCGGTTCCTCTTTAGTACAAATATCATACGGAAATGTCCTCAGTGCCGAGAGCGTGACTCGCACTTGACCGATTTTCTTATTTATATGTTAATAAAAACTAAAGAATATGAATTTATACTAATTGCAATAATTATATGTATTTATGTGTTTATTCTATCTCTTATTATATGTTTATATGCATTACGTATTCATTTATTTACAAATTTCTTTCTTTTAAATAACTTGAATATAATGATTGCTGAACTCACTAAAAGAATTTAAAGAATTACACAAGTACGTTATAAATAAAATTACGGTAATTACTCAAAGCTATAATTACGCATATTTAAAAAATAACGTCTTAACAAATGGGACATGAGATGCGCACAAAAAACGTTTTTTCCTATTAAAAAATTAATCAAGAAACGTCGCGTGCGCACGATCCACGCAAAGAATGTAAAAGTGAAGCGTTTTTCTTCCACAAAAGATGAACATTAATGGATGATCGATAGTCAGAGAGACCGCTGTTGTGACGCCTTTGTATTGTTACGTTTATGCGTATACGATTTTACTTTTGTGTGCTTTCTACTAAAACACGTAGTTTAGAATAAAATAACTCGAACTAGAATCCTTGGGCTAGATTCTAGCCCAAGGATTATAATATAATAATAATAATAAATTCTTTATTTCGGGGTAACAAGGACCCAATGTCACATTTTATAACAATTTTACAAAAAGAAATTCACAAAAACATAATTACAAAAGCTAAACTTAAAATAAAATAAAAAGTAATAATAATTATATGTGTGCGTGCGTCGCTAGAATGACGCACGCACACATGAGCAATGAACGATTCAATTAATTTCTTTCTTTCTTTCTTTCAAATTATCAGAAACCAAATGCAAATGGGAGTACATGGTAGGTACCAGTTTCAAATATGAAAATATAATATAAATCGGTCCACGCACATTAGATAAAAAATTAAAAAATTAAAATTTAAAGTCGCTTGAAAATATAATGAGCACAGTGTATTAAGGAACACAAAACTTTATACAAGCTATTATCATTTTACAGTAGTTCTGGCATTTTGGCGGCTTGATTAACGAATTCACAAATATGGGAGCGTTTAAAAGAACTTTATATTTTATTATGAAAATTAAGTTAAAGGGGCCAGACTTGCAAGTTATTTTACAGTTACAAAAATGTATATTTAAACGAGAGCTATCAAAGATTAAGAGGGATTATCTTCTAGCACTCCTACTATCATCTCGTCAGTATGTAACATGGATGTAAGTGTAGTTACGTATATCCCACACATACAAGTACACAGGTGCACCTGTTGTAACGTGGAAGGTGTGTGTGATGTCCGAAAGTAATTTGTTTACGAGGAAAAGTTTCAGGGGCCCCGTATAATAACAATGTCAATTGAGGTGAATATTACAGGATTACAGGACCTGTTTAGCTACAACAATAGCACAATAATTCAATAATAAATACTAATTTGATCGCTTTGTAAATATCCCAGTAATAAAAACAACATATTTGTTCGTAATCATTTGATTTATAACCTCAAAATTAGGCCACGAGTTGAAAGTATGACCTCATTCGTCCTTGATACCACATCGTCGCTTTTAGAGTAAAAGCCTTTAAAACTGGTTAGAGAATACCAGTAAAAACGAAATACCATGACATCATTTTACTTTCCAATACCATACTATTTAATTTGATTTATGACAAGATGTTCGTATAAATTTTCCCGCCAAATACCTTTCAACGTTAGGAATTTTTTTCTCCATCATCCTTGTTTACTTCGATTTGTTTTCGTCACAGATAATTAAAAGAAGTTTAGTAAACCTGTTTATATAATGTTTAAAATACGTCAGATTTAGGTAATACTAGTTGTAAACAACGGCGTTACACGCCTGGTACCCAGGTAAAAAGTTGCCTATGTGCTATTCCAGTCTATAACCTATTTCTGTATTTATTGCGATACAGATACGATATTCGCGTGAAAGAGTAGCAGCATACATCCATATTTACATACTTTCGCGTTTATAATATTAGTAGTATACATTGAATACAATAAAAGTGGTAAATTGTTTATGGAGTAATTACTCCATAAACAATTTTACAGTTTAATATATTCTTCATGCACTAAATGAATTGGATACAATTGAATAATTGGAAATCTTTTATGACGTAAACTAACAAATTGTTTCGCCACTCACGACTTTTGAACGAGTGAAAGTGATTATTCATTGTGATGATTTAAAAGTCTATAATATGTATTGCACAATAGTTTTTAAAGTGTGTTTATTTTGCAATATAACTAGTATAAAGCCAAATCTATACTTTTATAATATAAAAGCATATTCGTATACAACGAAAGGATAGAGTATTCAAGCTTTGAAAGATAGTCGATTTGAAATTAAAAGTTTTCCAAATCGATTCGAAACATGCTTTTATATATTTTAACGATAATCTGAACTACAACCAAAAACGCAGTTCTGCATAATATACAGACAAAATTTCAAAAGAAAGTTATAATAAATTAATGCAGATATATCGATAAGCCATAAATAAAACAATACAACACTAACCTCCATCCGGTAAACATCCGTAAGGAGTTGCCACCGCACAAACCGTGTTTACGTATAGAGGTCAAACAAACAGCGCATGCGTGGTTCGTCACACACCACGGGCGACTTACTAAGCTGTGCCAGTGTTTGGTGGTCGGAGACTGTCTCTTGGGAGTAGTGTTGTACGGCGTGTCGATGAAATCGATTTTCCACTAGATTTCGGTGATTTATTTGTTAGCTGTGAATGATGATTGCCATAAAATTGTGCGTTGTTCGTAAGTCATTATCGAGAAGAAAATTAATGTTATCATTTACTGCTTCCATAATTTGAAAATGAATAATTAAATATCGCTTAAGATTTAATATTTAAAATTTTTAACTGTCCCTATGTTGAAGTGTAATATACTGCTTTGGAATCTTTAAATTGTCTGATACAGTACAGAATACAATGTCGAATATACCAGAGAAATTAAAAATGTCTTATGCGATTCGAATTTCTTAATGTATATGATTTTTACACGCTTTTTATTAGCTTCACCTGTATGTTTGTTTGTAACCGATTTCTTTGGGCGTGAATTTGACCCACTTTAAACGGCCAGATTTCGTTCAAACTTTGTAGATTTATTGAGGACCGATGACAATACACTAATTTGATAAAATTATTCCAGTTTTCAATTTGCAAAATATGATTTTTGTCAAAGCGTGTTTTTTAGTTTTTTTGAACTATTATATTTTATTTGTTTGACTTGATATTGTTATATCATTCAAACATACTGATACTTTTAACTTAACAATTTTTTTTACAGGTAGGTAAGTGCAAATTTTGGCGCATTAAACGTTAGAAAGCTCCGTACATAAATTAATGTGAACATTGCTGAACCAGGATACAAAATAATATATAAATAACATACTGATAAACTCTCGTAATAAGCCATCGTAATTTATAATATCGATTAAATCCACACATCACTATAGTTTGCCAAACCACGTTCAAGAGCAAGGTGAAGATCTAGGTCTTTGACCGTAGACCGGGCTCACTGCCACCATTCATATTAACAAGACTTAACAGATTGATTTGATTTGATTTTGAGTGGAATTAGTAAAATAAGTGATACAAAGCACACCGCTTTTTATAAAAAAAATTGCTGTTGCCCGCGGCTTCACTCAGGTGGTCAAAGGAAATTCCCTTAAATTAGCTGATGTTTCACCAGGATAAAAAGGGTGTATAATTTTCTAGCCGAATAACTATCTCTAAACACTAAATCAGATCTTATAATCGCCCTATTGTATCGTGAAAGAAAGACAAACAACGATACATTAACGGATAGGCAAAAAATAGGTTTAAATGTAACAGTGGGTCCACAAATATACAAAGCACTACAAAGCATGCAAATATTTTTGCTACTTAATTAACACTTCAATAACAAGCAGAACCTCACATAATGCTGTCCAATGTAATCTTCTGGCTTTAAAAAATCATCTCTCCTTGAATTCAGTTTACATCCTTACGTACTACACCCATAAATGCATATAACCAGTTGGTAAACGCATGAGCTGGAAACTCTTGATTTTATCAAATTGACATTTATCAAATATTAGGCGTCTTCGAGGTTTCAGCCATGTACATGACGCTATAAACATAGCCTTCCTCTATAAATTGACTATCTAACACTGAAAGAATTTTTAAACGAGTCAGCTATAGTTTTTGAATTACACGTACAAACAAACTTTTCAGCTTTATGATGTCGATATTCAACTTGATTATATTCAAACAAATAAACAACATTTTCCCCAATAGAATACTAAAATGGGTATATTTTATATCCGCAAAAAATAATAAGACGTCGGTTAAACGCAGATTTAACATATTGCGAGATCAACCATTTTCTCCGTGTCAGGGGCGACCATAAACTCTCTGCTTATGTCTTTTTATTTCCTACTTTTAAAAGATAAATTTAAAAATATGTAAAATTTTATTCACTTTTTTTAGAAGATAGGTATTCAATTGTTTTTTTATTAAAAACTTGAAAACAATTCGGCGTTAGATTCTTGAAACAATGAATGCGGCAGGCAATGAAATAATATAGTTGATTTTGATTTTAAGATCTTATTATATACATAAAATAGTAATCATAAATCTATTTGTTTTATAAACTAGGAATCTTATATTTTATAACAATTAGGCTTTAAGTTTCTATGTTCTATGTAAATAGAAATCATAAGTCTAATTTAGTAGAAGTCCATGTTCCAAACAGTAAAAGTTTTTAGTTTACGATACGTTTGAAAGATTTGTTTAATGTCGGTTTGATTTAAATTTTTATCTAAAAAATGAAAGGAAAAATTTACTTGCTTATCTTATACTCTAAGGGAAAAACAGTAGCAGAGAAAAGTATCATAATGTTTTCGTTGTTTATACTCATTTTAAATGACCAAATAAATCCTTAAAAATAAGTAATCAGAATAAACAATTTTTGACGATATTTTTTTCAAAAGGTGCTGTCATCTTTACAGATTTAAAAGTAAAACTTACGCGATAAAATGAAAGAAAGGTTGAATGTTGCAAGTGGTTTCTATGATATACTCTAGATGGCGCAAAGCTAAAATTTAACCCTTTCCTACATAAGCACCACAGATAACATAATACTTTAATAGTAAAGACTAAAGAGTTTAGATTATAGCTGAGAGCTACTGTTAAAATATGGTTAAAGTCACGACCAGAGGTGCGTGGGTATGTCGTTGCAAAACTTTCCTTAATTTTTTAATATTATTTTTTATGACAGAGCTAGAAAAGGAGCAAGTGGGCCTCTTGATGTAAAGGGGTCACCATCGCCCATAAACACCTGTAGCACTTCTAGTGCCGGCCTTTTACTGACATATAAAATCTTTTCTTGAACTCCTAGCATCTAAATTCATATCATATCCATTTCCTACGCTTACGCTACTCCGGTGAGTGTTCGAACAATAATTTGATTTTTCAACTTAAAACTTTTTCAACAAATCCCCATACAAGACAGCACCTTACTTCTACCCTCCATGTTTAAATGTACGTCCTCACAAAGATGAGTTTGTTGTTGATAAGTGAAAGTTTTACAGATAGTAAAAGGAATACTTCTTCTCTTAATTATGTGTCAAATGACATTTGTATTATATTAATTTGAATAAAATATACGCTCTTATCATGGAATTAGTGAAAACTAAAATAATTTTTAATTTAAGAATTAATTAATTATCAACAAATAGTCTTTAATGGGGCGTCGAGCATGCTTCGGCACAAAGAGTCACTCACTACCTCTGCGAAAGTTCGTGGGCGGGGGTGATCGCTTACCATCAAACGACCACGAGCTCAGTTGACCGCTATGATATAAAAAAAAAAAAAATCCATGGCCTAGTATGATAGAGGAAAAAAGGGGGGATTAGATCAGTTGTTGAAAAGCGCACATATTAATGTGTTTTTTTTTTTGTTAATTTTAATAACAATATTGTTTTTTTTTGTATTTTGTATTCGGGTATAGAATTAACTCGGAAATTATGAAATAATTGAATTATCATCGATCCTTGATTAATGTAGAAAGTTTCAATTGAATCCGATTGTTTAAAGTGGGTCTTTATCGAGTCTACATTATTCGGTTACATACAAACATACAGGATAGTTTTATGTATATTACCTTTCAAACAGGTGAAGCTGGTTTATAGTTAGCTAGTGGCTTATCGTGTGCAAGCACAGCCGATCACAGTCCCACGTCAGTATAGCATTATGTTATCTGTGCTCTGAGCATAAAATATTCATCAGTAAAATAAATTTTCGCTAAAGCCCCTTTTTTAAAATGTATATTATTTTACCTATTGTATTGATCTTGGATCGATGTTCATCTTTACAGAAGCAATTTTAGCCTATTGACTATACAACAAAAACATTTCTGCATAAATAGCTCCGCATATAAGATTGTCTAATTAGATAAACACACAAACATACAAACTTTTTTTTTTGTTGATCAGGTGCTGCAGTATTGAGTCTGATAATGTTAATGCATACGTACTATTGTTCTAATATAAATCTAGTATGAATCTTATTAGGATCAAGCTTATATTTTTACGTACTGTACATAATTTCATATTTCAAAACAACCCTCTAATGTAGTGAACACAATATATTTCCACAACTCAGCTATACTGATTGTTTGGACAAACTGTAGCAAAAGTTTTTTACTATTTATGACCTAAATTTATTTATATTCATCTATAAATCCACCCTCACAAATACGTCCTTTTTTTAGTCGGGAAATCTTGCATAGATACCCACCGCCATCGGGGAAGGCTATGTCGGATTCCTATCGAAAAGCCCTTGTGTTCCGTCGAGCCGCATTGGTGAAGGGATCACGGGTGCTTGTTGGAGTTTCCGCGTTCAGCGTCTGCTCTTTCGTAGTAAGTAGTCCATGTCTTTACGCAAGGTTTTTGTAACCTTTACATATTTTGTAAAAAACAGTTCATGTGTTCAGGTCAGTATATAATTTAATATGTATTGTTGTTGTTGGCTATGTATTACGTTTGCTATTTACTCTAGAGGTTACTTTACCGACATTACCTTTTGGTATACCCAGTGTTTTCTTTTATATGAATTTAAGATATGTGAAGAACATTCAGCGTAACATATTTGCTTTTCAGATTTCATTAGGAGCCACATTGTGGTACTAGCAAGTTACACGTATAGTTTACATTCTAAAATCTTTAAAAAACGATGTTATTTAAATGTAAATGAATCTTATGAAAAAATTTAACTGTTTTGTGTATAATTAGATTCGATTAATACTGAATGATTTACAACTAAAAACAATGAAAAGAAAAAAGTAACAGGGCATATTGAAATCCTTTAAATATTATAACATTTTGTACACAAGTGCGAATAATTCAATTACCTTAATATCAATGGGTGTTTTATTACCAACCCCACACCGCATTACTCAATCGTTGGAGATTATGTTGTCTGTGCTACTAGTATAGCATTATATTATCTGTTTCAATAATAAGAGTATACTGAAATAACGAACACGAAAAAAATTTGTATGTTATATCTGCTCACTATTCGCAAGAATGCATTATTAGAATTTAGTCCTAATATTAATGTTTTGTGTTAAAGAACAATATTGATGAAATGATAGAAACAGAATTAGTAACTCTTAAGCCTTTGTCAGTAGTGAGAACCTCGAACTTCAAAATCGATAAGTCGGGGTTCGAGACCGGGCGAGCGTGCAGGAAATAAATTGATTCTTCAATTTACGAGCACATGTAGATAACATAACCACTGCTTAAAACGGTGAAGGAAAATATCGTGAGGAAACCGGCATGTCCATGAATCAAAAGTTCGATGACATGTGACATCTGCCAACCCGTACTTGGCCAGTGTGGTGGTTTAAGGCCTGAAACTCTCATAGGAGGCCAGTGTCCCAATGAAATATATGGGCTGATGATGATGAAGCCTTTGAATAAATTCATATAGCTACGTAGATAAATATTCAGCTGTCGCTATTTTTGGGTTTAGTGAATAGGTAATTAATGGAGACGAAATGGAATGGAATTATGTTAGAAGAATTTTCTAGAGCGAGGGAGAATAAACCGAACGAATGAAATGAAAAACGAACTTTATTAAATAAATAAATAAATTAACAGTCACGCCATTAGCGCATTCAATAAATTAGTTGATATTTCATTAGCAAAATATAATTGATTTATACACAAGTACATAGTACATACTATATCACAGCTATACATACTGCATATATATTATATATAGATAGGAAATAAGTCGGTATAATTAGTTCTAGAATAAGACATATGAGTATAATAAATTAATAAATATCAATAAAAATCGGTCATATGCGAGACGGACTCGCAGCACTAAGGGTTCCGTACAAATAAGCTAAAGCGAGTCTCCCATCTAATTTATGACTGAGCCGACCGTAGCCTAACCTCGATTTTTCAAGTGATATACCCTGGTCACAGACAGACAGACAGCGAAGTATTATTAATAGGGGCCCTTTAAATACGGAACCCCCAAAACAAGTAAGAACCTATAAAGCATACAAGATAAAGAAATACAACGGTGGGTAATATATACACATAATATTAAAATAATATAAGAGTAATATGATAATAATATAAAAGTATGACAATATAATCAATATAAAGAAAAGTATATAAAAGAGAAACATCTTTAACACATCCACAAGGAAACTGCAATAAAAAATTAGGAAACAACAAATAGCTAAGAAAAATATAGATTAATTGCTGTATGAAATAATAATAAAACCCTTTTAAAGTATTAAAGTATATAACCAAAATAAATAATTAAAAATAACGTTAACACAATTTTATGCGTAATAAATAGTGAAAATGTATTTACCGCAAACAATTTAAAATATAAAAGCTATCTTTGGATACATTAATAAATATTATTGTGTTAATTTATTATGTACCTACATTTAATTATAAAAGTGATTCTGTTTCATTCATACAAATATTTGCGCCTAGCGTATAGTGCAAGCAAGAATAATACTTTAAATTTGTTGCGCCTGTCTATTGTATCAAAGCAATTATTCATAAATTCGTTTCTCACCCGTAATCTCTTGAACTTTATGAATATTATGTTTATTATATTAAATAAATTGTACTGGCAAATTTCTTTGTGAAAATTAACTTTTACATAATATGTGATAAAATAAGGTAATATTACTCTAACTATATTTACCACTGAGTGTATACTCATAGCATAATCAACTGTATTATTATACAAAACAAAGTTCCTTACAACAGTATTTAATACTAAATAATAAATAAATAAATAGAAAAAATTTACAAAAAACAAATTAAAACAATGACCCTAATCCATTAAAATTACTATTCCTAATTCAATAAGAAATGTGTTTTGTATAGTTTAGAAGTTGACAACCCTATGCAGTCGCGTCATACGGCATATAGCTGTTATAATTATTACTATCATATGCTCTTCTATACCCTCCATGATGGCCATGCTCATGTTCGTGATGCTCCTCTTGGCTGTGAGAATGATGATGTGAGACCTCAGGCTTGGTTATTATTTCGTAGGTTGTGGATTTCCCGCCACTACCCTTGAGACCGACGAGAGCAGAAAGCAGTAGAGACATGAGGGCTGTCATCAATGCTTTACCGGCTAATAATGCTAATGCTCCAAGGGCTGCTGCTGCGAGAGTTCCTGCAACAGAAGATTGATTATTTCTGAGTTGTTTTCATGCGAATCAGGCAAATTGCGAAAGCTCTATAACATACAAAAATTATATATGATAGACTCGATAGGCTTAACACACAAACACGTGTAAAACATATCCAGCATACAAAACTAAAAAAAAAAAAGTTCATTGATGGAAAAGATACACCAATTTTGGTAGTATTATTTTATACGTACAAAGGAAAAGTTAAATAAAATTGAAAACAAACACGCACATATTGTAACCTCGTTAAATGAAAGTCTTTTTGCGACTGGACTTGGCGTTTCTAAATAATTGCATTTTAATATTACGTTATGTCTGTAATCTATGATGTCTATAACCAGATTACTGCTCTATATGTTGATATTAAGTGAAATGTATTTTAATGCATACCTTTCATCATCAATGCTGCGGCAAGTAAGGCGCCACCACCACCGCCTCCCCTCACTTTTCTCCTCCTTCCAGTCTCCGTTTCTTCGTTCGCCATCTTAAGAGCATCATCCGAAGTTTTTGGATCCAACAGCCTATACCTTAACGAATGACTATCCAAATAGTTTTGCAAGCGATACAATAGGAACCTATTTAACTTCTCATCTGGCTTTCCAGGGAACTGTCTGGATAATTCCGCTGCTATTTCTTCTGGACTAGAAATGTTCGCTTTCATTTCTTTGACAATGCTCAGTCCCGGTAAAAGAGGTAGCTCATCACGAGAGCTCAAGTCCTCTAGGAAAGATAGGACGTGGATTTTAACACATTTAGCACTGAGACTGTTGTTGCATTCCTTGTGGAGGGATCGCCCTGTCCGGTCAGCACTTGCGAAGTTTTTCAATTCATCATTCACTCCAACATTGTTCGCGTCGGTTTCTTGGATCGAAGCGTTTAGAACTATTGTATTGTACAGCACAAACGCACTAATAACCAGCACATTTTTTCCAATCATTGTCACTTCACTTTATTCACTGTTCAAACACCTAAGACCATTTCCTGCGATGTCAGAATGTGACTGATAATGCTGATACGATCAACGAAGATTTTATACCATAAGTAAGTGATAAAAAACAAACAAGGCGCCAGAATTGTTAAAAAAAGCAAAATGCTAGCTTTGTTACGGAGAAATGAGCTTACTTTCAAATAATCAGCTAACGCGATCAATTTGATAGAAATGTTGAATTTCTCCTACATCTTTTTCGGAGATAATTAGTTAATGTGCTATGTTTAAATGAACTGACTACTGGAAAGTGTTTCCTCAGTAGGTAATGAAAGATTGGAAAGTGCCTTCTGCTTTTAATTGTGTTCAAATAATGATTTTTATCGTGTAACCACAAAGGAAGATATATTGAATAAAAAGAGCTGTTTGTCCAGGTTTCATCCAGCTTGACCCGGAACAAATAAGAATATAAAATATAGCCTATATTACTCAATAACGATTAAAGATTTTTTAAATTGGTGCTGCAGCTATTGAATTAAATCGTAACAAACAAACGATATATAACCTCTGCATAATATTAGTTTTAATATTTTTTTAAGTAACTAGAAATTTATTTTATCCTGCATGCCTGTGCTCTATAATGTATGTAATTTGACGACATTTCACAGTTTTCTTAGGCTCAATTTACTTAGACCGGATAACACAAAATACAATAAAAATTTGAAACACGCCTTTGTGTATTTTGATACTTGTGCCAATTATTTGTAATTGTTTATTACATATCCCCCACTGAAATATCGAGAAATATAATTACAATAACTCAATACAATTAAAACCATCTTACACTTTTTACATATAAGTTAAAAAAATGCTCATGAACTTGAATTCAAAACCGTTTCTTTCTAAAAAATATTGAATCTCTTTGTTCATTGAATCAAAACGCAATAAAGCAATGTGGTTTGGTTGGAAAGTCATTTTGTAGGGAATACAAATTTAACGATCGAGAGAACATGAATTTTTATGTATCTGAAATGAGATTTTAATGAGATTCCGGTCCATAAACATATTATATTAAAGTCTAGCCACTTGTCCGAATTCGCTTGAACCTGCGATTAAAATATATGAAACTCACAAATTATGATGTAATGTGGGAGTCGATGACGCTTCGACCTCTATTTGGCCAGCTCGGACTGGAGAATATCTTTCCATTCCCATAAATAACGGGGTTTAATAGTAACAACCTCACAAACGTCTCTATGCAAATAGGATTTGAAGAAAATATGAACTTACTAATACAATAACAAACAATAATCAATAAACAATAATTTATTTATCAAAAGTAGTGTTAGAAATAGATGGTATACTATACCATTTAACTGATGTAATTTATAAAGGAAAAATTTATATGTATGGATTGATTTTTGATGTTAGATCACATCAGAAAGGCTGTCTGGGTTTTCATGTAGTTTTACCTCAGAATAAAGTGTGGAATAGTACTTATATTGGAAACTCAGACCATGCAGATTATCTATTTAAAACATTTAGTGGGAGCGACTTCCCCAATTTTCATAGATAATAATAATAAAATATAATAGTTTAAAAAAACTAAAAAACACGCTTTGACAAAAATCATATTTTGCAAATTGAAAACTGGATTAATTTTATCAAATTAGTGTATTGTCATCGGTCCTCAATAAATCTACAAAGTTTGAACGAAATCTGGCCGTTTAAAGTGGGTCAAAATCGCGCCCAAAGAAGTCGGTTACAAACAAACAAACAAACAAACAAACAAACAAACATACAGGTGAAGCTAATATAAAGCGTGTAAAAATGGTACAGAAAACATCGTTGGAACATAAACGCTTTACTAAGATTAATTCTAAATAGTTATGTATGTAAAACTATTAATTTTATAATTAGATAAATGTATTAAAATAATTAAAACACAGTTCAAATAAAAATATTACATAACCATAAACACTTTATTTTCCTTGTTATAAATTGTAACAATAAAACATAACACATTCACATAATATACAATAAATAAATCACAGATATATGAATATATGTTGTACTATAAAATATAATACTTATATTTATAATTTTAATTTGTACTTCCACTTAAATAAACAAATGAATAAAATGTATGTAATAAAACAAACAAGCATAATTTATGGAAAGAAGCAGACTCTGACATTATTGTAAATACAAGGTCTCATCAATATTATAGCATAGAATTTTAATTAGCAATACATAGTATTATGTTTTCTGTAGTAATATCTACATACATGATTACTTCAAATAAATAGATACTTTTTTAATCCTAAGACACATACATTTATAATAATATTATCATAAATACTGGTAAATATACAAATAATAAAACGTACACAAATAAATGATAATATACTATACATATATAATAAACGTAAAATAATACAACTTATACAAAACTAGTATAAAAAGTACAAAACGAGTTAATTATCAATTAAAAACGTAATAAATAATTCAAATAAATTACAAATGACACAAATAAATGCACACACAATCTTAACCATTTTAAGCACAATAATTTATAATATTCATGCACACTCAAAAATAAATACTTATTATCTAAACATGGATACAAAATCATTTGTAATTGCAAATTTTACCCCTGGAATTATAACCGCATGCCCATAATTCATACAATAATAGCATGCATATGATTCATGAAATTATAATTGGACGCCCAGAATTCATTCGAAATTCAAACATGATGTATTAGCGTCTAGATTTCAAATTTCTTCCATATCCCGAATGCCCATAACCGCCTACGTCTTCATGAGCCGTTGAATGTGAATGAGAGTGGCTGTATATAGGTTTGGATACGATTTCATATGTCGTTGATTTACCCCCTGACGACAGAGATTTCAAGCCGATGACAGCTGAGAGCAGGAGAGACATCAAAGCAGTCATAAGCGCTTTTCCCGCTAGAAGTGCGAGTGCTCCTAAACCCATTGACATCATGGTACCTGAAAAAATACATATAATATTTTTTTGTATCTATTGTATAATGTACTGCACAGTTTGATATTTTTTGCTGTAATTTATACTTTTTGTTTGCTGTTATTTATTCTGTCATAGAGAAGATGCTCCAAATAATCTAAGTACTAAAAAGTTTGTTTAATTCATTTTTTATTTGTACCTGCATATTTCGCTTGGTTTTAATTCTATGCCTCTATATTATATCGATATCGCCATACTATTCTGTACTATTTTTTTAACATTAACATAAATTGTATAACCTCTGCTAGGAAATGACATTTATAATCTAAGATGGAATAACTTTTTCAGTTCGTTGGCGGATTTATAGAATGTGGAGCTTTAACAAGAGATTACACGTAAACCTACTCTGAAGGTAATCGAAATAGTGAAAAGAGTTTTCATTAATACAGTTCTTACAAGCTAAATCCCAACTCTATTCTTTATTCATGTAAACTGTTATAAGTAGGTACAGTAATTTTTAAATCCACTATTGATTCGGAAGGTCGCGGTCGGAAGGCAAGAAACTCGATGGATCCAACTGTCGTTGAATTCCAACTTATGTCCATGCATTTTTATCATCAAATACGATTGATATATACATTGAATAAATTTATTAATCAAAAATTTAAAGCTATATAACTATAATTTAAAACTATATAATATTCATATATCTATCATCCAATTTGTTAGAACAAATTTGAGGATATATTAACGGATTTCTGATTTGCATGAGATTTGGTCACAGGTAATAATTTGTAGTCTGAATTACCCTATCACACAAATATTAGAAATGTGAAAGTTTGATTGTTTGGATGTTTGTCCGTCAAACACGCTGAAACTACTGAACAGATGAGATAAATTTGGTATTCAGATAGGGTATGAGCTGATTTGGGTGATAGGATACTTTTCATCCCGATTAAAAGCTCCCTTGGGATAAAAAGATATCCTTATAACCGGGCGGGGCGAGCGTCTAGTAATTATCTATGAATAACTGTTAGATGTGCTTGTGTGGTAACAGTTTTCACGAATTACGGTATTACCGACTTTTCTCTGAAATCAAGAGTGTCGTCTCCATCAATCAGATATAATCACTTTAAATAGCTTTCGAGATATTTAACAACTAGCGGCCCGCCTCGGATTCGCCCGTGGTATATATATAGCTTATAGCCTTCCTCAATAAATGGGCTATCTAACACTGAAAGAATTTTTCAAATCGGACCAGCAGTTTTTGAGATTAGTGCGTTTAAACAAACAAACTTTCAGCTTTATAATATTTGTATAGATTACACGGAAAAATATAATTTATGTTAATGTTAATAAAACACCAGAACTTGAAGAAGTAAACAACGACAATTCAAAATCTTTGGATAAATATATCGCTATTTCAAAGATAAATAAACTTGGTGGCACTGTACGCGAATGAAGCCGCGGTTTTCATCTAGTACCCCTTAAAATGACTGACAATGGAAAAGTATTAAATTACAGATGCAGTAGGATTGTAAGAAATAATGTGACCGACACTTGCTGCTATTATTTTCATGCTCTGCTTCATCATAATTTAACGTTGCTTTCGAATGTCACCTTTATTTCAATTGAAATCATTATATCATTTAGAAATTAAAAACTTTTTAACGGATTTTAAACCAGAGACCAGTCTCCCCGGGACCACGCTCGGTGTAAAGTGTTCGAAACGTTGGGTTAATAATATAATTAATAAATCGCGTTTAAAATCCGTTAAAAAGTTTTTAATTTCTAATTGTATCATACTCGCGTAAAATAAAACACAAGAAAATAATATTATTATATCAATTTAAAGTTATGGAAGATTCTTTTTACGTAATTAAGAAAAGAAATTACGCCTTGTATAAAATAGCTTTTACCCGCGTCTTCGCACGCGTTAAATTCAGAGTAGTTCAATAGATGTTATACGTATAAAACTTCCTCTTGAATTCATCTATCTATCAAAAAGAACATCAAAATCCGTTGCGTAGTTTTAAAGATTCAAACATACAGAGACATAGATACTGACATAGAAATCGACTTTGTTTTATTTTCTTTCATAATTGATTATTATGAGAGAAATGTGTAAGTAATATTTATGTTTAGATTAGAATGGATCATAAAGCACCCGCGAAGCAGTATTTTAAATCGCTTTTACTTGCTTCACTTGTATGTTTATACGGCAGATTTATTTCAAACTTTGTTAGTAAGAGTTTGAATTGAAAAGTTTAATTCAAACATTTTTGTTTTGATGACAATACAACATTCATGAGTTTATGTTTGTTTTGTTGAATCAACACAAAAAATAAATAAAAATAAACACAGTTTAAAAAACAAAACAACGCGCTTTGACATAATCAAGTAATAATTATTTTTAACTTAAATTATGAGATTCTCCTTGTCTCCTCTCTCCTCCTCCTTGTCTTGAATTCGGTTGAAAAGTACAAGGAATCAATAAATAAACAATACATAGTATACCTAATTGTAAAGAAATGTGAGGCGTCTTTTAAGAACTGATATTATATGGGGCACTCGTCGCTTTTTCTCAATTATCTAACTGTATATTGTTTATACAAGTGCGTGATTAAAATCTGTTTGAAAGTTTTGTTTTAACTATATTCATTCGCTAAGAATTTATAAAAGCTAGCATTCTGCCATACAATTTATATACTAAGGTTTAATTTAGCTTTCCGTGGTCTACAAAACATTGTAGCATCTGACTCTTCAAAGAACCACCATTTTAGATTTTATCAGTCAGTATGAAGTTTTTTCTATGCGCATATCATGCCTTAAGTAAAGTTATTTTTTTGGTTTCCAAAAAAAGCTTTATTTGGAAACCAGTGTTTTTAAAAACCTATTGACGGCATTTATTTTCATTTCGCCTATTTTAAACCTAGTTACAATTGGTTAGTGTCAAAATCTACTCAATGTTTTTTACGTGATTGACACACATAAACACAGATAATCAGACAGACAGACAAATTCTAATTTTTATAATTTTTTTGAAAACAACATTTAACACAAAACATTTAATATGTAGAAATGATCTCGATAGTGTTTTAATATGTGTACCTATAGATTACGTGAGAAAATTATACGTTCTATGTAATTTGGTTCGCTTTTATAAATTGCCTATTAGGTATATAATAAGAGAAAAATGTGTATATTATTGTAGGATGGATCAGAAAGCACGCGTGCTGCATTAATACTGTTTAACCGATTTCAAAAAAGGAGTAGGACTGTACTTTTGTACATGTTAGCTCAGGGTTTCGTCTGGGTGAACCGATTTTGAAGATTATTTTTTATTTGAAAACTGGTGCCTTCCACTTCATTCACTGGTTTCATTTAAATTTCGTCTAGATCTGACAATTTCAGACGTTTCAGTTAATTGTTCAAAATATTTTTTATATTACTTATCATAATTGTGTATGATGAATTCATCCATGTTAATCTTGGTGGGGCCTGAGCCCTCATAAGAGGCCTGTGTCCCTGCAGTTGAAACAAAGAATACAGGCTAATGATCTATTTGCGTCGGAAATAATAAATCTTTCTGAATTTTCTGTTTTTATGAACGAAGACACGTAATTTTAACTATCAATTATTATAATGAGGAAAATTTTATTATGTATGTATTTGAAATGAATAGACTCCAATATGACTAGACCGACAGTAGAAAGCTCCTTATTATTGTTTGGGTACTAGTTGTTACCCGCGGCGTTACTTGCTTGGTACGTGGGCAAGAAGCCTATGTGCTAATCCAGACTAATCTATGTCTTATCTTTCTCTGTACGACATTTCGTACAGAAACGATAAGCTGTTTTCGCGTGAAAGCGTAACAAACATCCATACATCCATCCACACTTACAAACTCCCGATTTTTTCGATTTTAAATACCAATTAGAATCTATAATGAAATAAATATATTTTTATATAGTTTCTAGTGTACTTAGTGACAATTTGTAGCTTTATTACATCTTTCACTATCAAATTTTTTAGAGCAATTTCGGACAAGAAATTAATATTAATTAAACATACTTAAATTAAAATTAACTTACAAATTAATCGAGTTCTAAAGGATATGTTATATATAATATGCTTTTTTTATATTTCATAGGAGAAATTATGTTTAAATCGATCCTCGGATGAGTGTGTTTTACAAACAAATACTCAATCTCTTCAGCTTTATAATATAAGAGTACATAATATAATGTATAGATGTCGCAGTAATTATTGTTTCTAGAAGTTAAGTAACTTTACTGCAAACTTTTAAAACAATTTAGACAAAAAAGTGAGATAATTTAAAATAATTTAAGCTCCCTAAATAACAGCAAACTAGGTTTTGGTAAAAAATATATCAAATCGAATTTATTTCAAATCTATAATGCAATGAAAAGAAAAGTAAAGCAATGCGATTGATAGAATAGCTTCTGCGGTATATAAATACAATATTTGATAAAGCGGTTATTTCATTTTCTCAGAAAATATTCAATTAATTCTTGCTTCTTATGAAACTCCCAAATGCAAAAGCTTTTAACGTTATAATGAGGCTTAAAACTTTTACAAAACTTAATGTTATATGCTTGCTATTGTTAAATTTAGTGATAAAAATTAGGAGACCCGAAAACATTGCATGTTTTTTTTCGTTCATTACATTTATGAAGACGAAGCACAAAACTATCTTTTACCTAAAGTTGGATCAAACCTACACGTAATATGCAACATTCTATTTTAAGTTTTTTGAGAGTTAAATGGGGACAAATATCGGGTAGATTTTTCTACATAAGTTTATATATAAAACGTTTTTAATATATAATTAAAAAAAATCTTACCTTTCATCATAAGCGCGGCTGCCAGCAATCCTCCCATACCGCCCTTCTTGCCGCCGCCCAGGCCGCCTCCCTTTCCTCTCCCTTCACTGATCAGAGCCCTCGCATCCTCAGTAGCACCATCATCTAACAGCCTCAGTTTCACTGAATGAGAATCCAAATACGATCCCAATCTATACAGGAGATATTTATCCAATCTCTCATCCGGCTTTGAGGGCAGTGCTCTCGCCAATTCCGCTGCAAATTCATCAGCTTTACTGCCATTCTCCTTATCTTCCTTCACCACACTAACACCAGGCAACAATTGGAGCTCTTCTTTTGAATTCAATTTCTCCAACAGCGATATAGCTTCTATTTTCAAACACGTAGGGCTAAAAATCCCGCCTGTGCAATCCTTTCCCATGGCCCGTGCTGCCGATTCTACGTTTAATGGCGCCTCTGGATTCGGCATTGCATATGCCACAGACAATAAAAGTACAGATAAATAATACATTTTTAAACGTCTGTATCGAACGAATGCGGTTTTACTTTGATAAACGACTGAATGCGACACTCTGCTTTTATATCCCACATAGTATTATTAGTTCGGAGTAAACCCCAAGTCCCATTATATTTTCATAGAAGGCTGATTGCAAAAAGTTGGAGTTGTGGTAAGCAAATGTGTTCCTAATTATGAGTGGTTTAGAGGTTGTTTTCATGGCATGTTTGTATAAGGTTCTAGTTGATTATCTGAAGCAGTCACCGTAGTGGAGGAAATTGATAGTCGTTCGTTACTTTTAGAACTTTACATTTTTGTATTGGTAGATATTGATTCATTTCATGAAAACACCACTAAGATCGTTGTAGTATAAATGAAAGATAAATTATTTAAATTTTCGAGTATTTAATTAAATTTTTGATAATTTTTAATTTTAGTTTTTGATGTCTAATCAATGGTTCTATGGTGTTACAAGTAGATTGTAGTTAACAACATTTCACGTAAGTTGAGCCTTAATTGTGTTTAGCCTGAATCATAAAAAAAATATATATTTTATATTGTGTTAATGTTATGAAAGTAGGAATTATTATACAATATAGATCCCGTATGCAGAGATGCATATTTGCCCCATGCCTGTATACTATATATTATATTTATGCATGTAAAAGTACCCAATACTACTCACTTTAAAAATCGGTTCAGTTAAATTTATATATTTTGTTAAACATACTCTTTTTATCTCTTATCTAGTTCTGTAAGTTCTTCTTCAATAACGGACTATCCCTACCGATGCTTTTATCAATATAACTTAGTTAATTATAAAAAAAATCTTAGTTGTAAACTTTATACGACCACACAACTGTCTCAATTGTAACCGCTTATTTCTAACCTAATCTCTAAATACTGATAGTCAGTTTAGATATTGAGTTTTGTAATCTATTGAACGTAGATCTCTGATTAAATTGAATTATTTCATTATCTTTTACTGATATTGAATCTGTGAAAGTAGATACATAAAAAAATTAACTTTTATTAGCTTTTGTTTAATTGTACCGTAATACCTATTGTAACGTAGCCATATTTCCGGATTAAAATACTGTGAGTTTTTGGACAATTCATTTAAATTTGGCGCCAGTTTTCTGGGCGCTGCTTTAATATTTAGTTGAATTTACATTAAATTGTTTATTCTAGATTCATATTCTGTAGACTGATTTATTAATGAAGAAGGAGGATATTAGAAAAAATATCGTTTTATTGTTATTGTATCATAAGCATACTCTGCACGTAAATTAGCTAATTATATTGTAACGAAGCAGTGGCGTAGCTAGGTGGACAAGGGCCCTGGTGCATAGGGAAAGAATCGGGCCCTCTTCTCCTCTTTCCGCCTTCCTTCCCTCTTTCAAAGCTGAGGTTAGAGGGCCCCCTGAGCTCCGGGGCCCTGGTGCACTGCACCACCTGGCTATATGATAGCTACGCCACTGTAACGAAGGCATGATAAACTTTTATATTTTGTTTTCATGTGTGCATCTAGATACTAAAGGTTGTGGTAAGACGTACTCAAATAGCAGCTAAGCGTGAGTCATATGATTATGAATACGAGATACCTGAAAAATGTATTCCTACGAAGATATTGAAAGAACCCTTGACGTCATAATTTAATGTTCATTTATCGCAATCATCGGTTTAGCATATCATACAAAGAATTATGGCGGGGAGGCCACTTAAATTCTGATAGCTTGCTTCCTTGTAATTTTTATACAAAACTCAATAATAATTTTTAATAATATCAATGTTATCCACTACTAGAGGTCCACCCCGGTGAAAGTGTATTTAAAATCGGTCTAGTGGTACCCTTGTGGTACCTGAGATTAGTACGTTCAAACAAATAAACTCTCCAACTTTATATCATTACTATGGATTATTAATCGAGAACAGTTAGCACTCGAAAGTCTAGTATGCTAAGAAATTTCACATAAATGCAAAATTGATAATAATCTGAAGATTGAAAGCCAGGTGAGCGTGCAATGAAAAATAATTGATATGCGTATTTACGCATTCTACTTGTATGCAGATATTCGTATCATTTTATTTAAGAATCTGTTTAGAAACAAATATTTTTTATGAGGCATGAGACAGTGGTGGCTCAGTGGTGAGGACCTTGGACTTCAAAATCGATAAGTCGGGGTACGAGACCGGGCGAGCGCGCAGTAAATAAATTGTTTTTCAATTTATCTGCGCATGTAGATAACATCACCACTGCTTAAACGGTGAAGAAAAACATCGTGAGGAAACCGGCATGTCCAAGAATTAAAAGTTCGACGGCATGTGACATCTGCCAACCCGCACTTGGCCAGTGTGGTGGATTATGGCCTGAACCCTCATAGGAGGCCCGTGTCCCAGCAGTGGGAACATATATGGGCTGATGATGATGATGATGATGATGAGACAGCTGAACAGACGCGTCACCTCCATCGTAAGTGATCAGCGTCGCTCTACAATGACAGGGACCTTTTGAATGAATAAGTATTTTTTTGCCATAGGAACCAATAATTCGATTTGAAAAATTCTTTCAGTGCTAGATAGCCCATTTATCGAGGAAGGCTATAGGCCATATAAGTACCACGGGCGAAGCTGGGGCGGACCGCTAGTAGTAGAATAAATCTGATAGTTAGTTCGTTAATAAATTAAATAAGATAGTGCTTTAGCGAAGGGCAAATGCCACTTTTTGTTACGAACACAAATTGCGAGTCACGAATGTCATGCGAATTTATTTTTTATCGTTTTATTATATTAAACTAAGAATTATTATTTCGTTCAATATATAATTAGGTTCTGTGGCCAATCGGTAAAACAATATGTAATTCGATAGTAATTTTCTGATTAATGTTGTGGATCAAACCTACGGCGACATAATAATTATAAATGAGTATACGCATAAATAGCAATGGTGGTTCAGTGGTGAGAACCTCGGACTTCAAAGTCGAGTTTCGAGACCTGGTGAGTGTGCAGGAAATATTTTGATTTTTCAATTTATCTGCACATGTGGATACCTTAACTGCTTAAAACAGTGAAGGAAAACATCGTGAGGTAACCAGCATGTCCAAGAATCAAAAGTTCGACGACATGTGATATCCACTAACCCGCACTTGGCCAGCATGGTGGATTATGGCTTGAACCTTCATAGAAGGCCTGTGTCCCAACAGTGCGAACAAATATATGATATAACGTAAAGTCAGAAAGAAGATACTCCTGTGACCTGCCACGTACACACACACATATACAATAAGCACACCTAATTTTCCATTCATAAACTACTTCACGTACAATACCAATCCGTTTTCACCTAAAACAGCCGAATACCCCACAATTTCCACACATATCATTACCGTGAATTTAATTCGTTCCATAAAACACAATTACCGACGGCGAAATTGCATCGTGTCTTGATTCGGGACCAGAAAGCGAGGAAGCATGCAGCTAATAACAGCTTTCCATGATGTATCCACCCACTAATTATTTTGCATTTCCCGGAGATCAGATTTACAGAAAGATTCATAATTGTGATAAGAGACACTCCAGCTTAAAATCAAACAATTTTGAATCGTCGTAACACAGTTTTTACATTTACCACCGATTCCATAAGTTTCTAAAGAGAAGAGCAGGCACAAACCCCTGTAGTTGCTCTTTATTGAAAAATGAACCCCTGTAGTTGCTCTTTATTGGAAAATGATCCTGTATTTGAATCGTGAAAATTAGTTGACGAAAAAGTAAGTGAAATGTTATATATGAGATAGAAAACGCGTTTTTTTAATTGTATTTTTATAAGCCTGACCATGTTAATTTGAAATGGCTATATAAATCACGAATGATAGCATGTTTAGTTTCGGTTTGTTATTATTTGATAACAAAAAGTGGGAACGAAAAGATGTTAGGAATAAAACTATAATTTCTATTATAAAATCCATATTACTATGACCCAACAATAGAAAGCATTTAATACTCTTAAAACCTTTTATTATTTAAACATTATTTACCAACTATTTAATAAGTAATTTGAAAAAGTTGCCTATATGTAATTCCACTTGTCCAGCTGTCTACATACTAAATTTCATTGCAATCGGTTGAGTAGTTTTTGCGTGAAAGAGCAACAAACACACACACATCCTAACAAACTTTCGCATTTATAATATTACTAGGATTATTAATTAGGCTATTTTTGCTTTGGCTAGAATTCATGTTTGCATCTTAACATTTAACATTATGAACCTTAGACGAGTGTTATTTGTGATTTTATGTGTATCTATAAGTAATAAAGATTTTTAATTTAATATAGCTACATTTATCAAAAT